>NC_041388.1:13018132-13180499 GCF_002162155.2 Triticum dicoccoides
TACCTCGTGGCCTCCTCCTTTGTTTCTTGACGTAGGGTCCAAGTCTCCTGGATCATGTTCGGTGAGAAAATCATGTTCCTGAAGGTTTCATTCCGTTTGGACTCCGTTTGATATGTTGGAAATATGCCCTAGAGGCAATAATAAAAGGATTATTATTATATTTCCTTGTTCATGATAATTGTCTTTTATTCATGCTATAATTGTGTTATCCGGAAATCGTAATACATGTGTGAATACATAGACACCAACACGTCCCTAGTAAGCCTCTAGTTGACTAGCTCGTTGATCAACAGATAGTCATGGTTTCCTGACTACGGACATTGGATGTCATTGATAACGAGATCACATCATTAGGAGAATGATGTGATGGACAAGACCCAATCCTAAACATAGCACAAGATCGTATAGTTCATTTGCTAGAGTTTTTCCAATGTCAAGTATCTTTTCCTTAGACCATGAGATCGTGTAACTCCCGGATACCGTAGGAGTGCTTTGGGTGTACCAAACGTCACAACGTAACTGGGTGACTATAAAGGTATACTACGGGTATCTCCGAAAGTGTCTGTTGGGTTGACACGGATCAAGACTGGGATTTGTCACTCCGTATGACGGAGAGGTATCTCTTGGGCCCACTCGGTAATGCATCATCACAATGAGCTCAAAGTGACCAAGTGTCTGGTCACGGGATCATGCATTACGGTACGAGTAAAGTGACTTGCCTCTAATGAGATTGAACGAGGTATTGGGATACCGACGATCGAATCTCGGGCAAGTAACGTACCGATTTTCAAAGGGAATTGTATACGGGGTTGCTTGAATCCTCGACATCGTGGTTCATCCGATGAGATCATCGAGGAGCATGTGGGAGCCAACATGGGTATCCAGACCCCGCTGTTGGTTATTGACCGGAGAGCCATCTCGGTCATGTCTACATGTCTCCCGAACCCGTAGGGTCTACACACTTAAGGTTCGGTGACGCTAGGGTTGTAGGGATATGTATATGCAGTAACCTGATAGTTGTTCGGAGTTCCGGATGAGATCCCGGACGTCACGAGGAGTTCCGGAATGGTCCGGAGGTAAAGAATTATATATAGGAAGTGCTATTTCGGCCATTGGGACAAGTTTCGGGGTCACCGGTATTATACTGGGACCTCCGGAAGGGTCCCGGGGGTCCACTGGGTGGGGCCACCTATCCCGGAGGGCCCCATGGGCTGAAGTGGGAAGGGATCCAGCCCAAAGTGGGCTGGGGCGCCACTTTCCCCTAGGGCCCATGCGCCTAGGGTGGGGAAACCCTAAAGGGGGGGCGCCCCCTTGCTTGGGGGGCAAGCCCCCCACCCCTTGGCCACCGCCCCCCTAGGAGATTGCACCTCCTAGGGCCGGCGCCCCCCCTAGGCCCCCTATATATAGTGGGGGGAGGGAGGGCCTCACACCTACGCCTTTGGTGCCTCCCTCTCCCTCTCCAACACCTCCTCCTCCTCCATAGAGCTTGGCGAAGCCCTGCCGGAGTACTGCAGCTCCACCATCACCACGCCGTCGTGCTGCTGCTGGAGCCATCTTCCTCAACCTCTCCTTTCCCCTTGCTGGATCAAGAAGGAGGAGACGTCATGCTGACCATATGTGTGTTGAACGCGGAGGTGCCGTCCATTCGGCGCTAGGATCTCCGGTGATTTGGATCACGTCAAGTACGACTTCCTCATCCCCGTTCTTTGAACGCTTCCGCGCGTGATCTACAAAGGTATGTAGATGCAATCCGATCACTCGTTGCTTTTTTGTTGTCTGCAATGTTCCCCAACAGTGGTATCAGAGCTAGGTTTATGCGTAGTTCTCTATGCACGAGTAGAACACAATTTGTTGTGGGTGTTGATGTTGTCAACTTTCTTGCCGCTACTAGTCTTATCTTGCTTCAACGGTATTGTGGGATGAAGCGGCCCGGACCAACCTTACACGTACGCTTACGTGAGACCGGTTCCACCGACTGACATGCACTAGTTGCATAAGGTGGCTGGCGGGTGTCTGTCTCTCCCACTTTAGTTGGAGCGGATTCGATGAAAAGGATCCTTATGAAGGGTAAATAGAAGTTGACAAATCACATTGTGGCTTTCATGTAGGTAAGAAAACGTTCTTGCTAGAACCCTATTGCAGCCACGTAAAACTTGCAACAACAATTAGAGGACGTCTAACTTGTTTTTGCAGCAAGTGTTTTGTGATGTGATATGGCCAAAGTTGTGGTGAATGATGAATGATATATATGTGATGTATGAGACGTTCATGCTATTGTAATAGGAATCACGACTTGCATGTCGATGAGTTTGACAACCGGCAGGAGCCATAGGAGTTGTCTTTATTTTTGCATGACCTGCGTGTCATTGAGAAACGCCATGTAAATTACTTTACTTTATTGCTAAACGTGTTAGCCATAGTAGTAGAAGTAATAGTTGGCGAGCAACTTCATGGAGACACGATGATGGAGATCATGGTGTCAAGCCGGTGACAAGATGATCATGGAGCCCAAAGATGGAGATCAAAGGAGCTATGTGATATTGGCCATATCATGTCACTATTATTTTTTGATTGCATGTGATGTTTATCATGTTTTTGCATCTTGTTTACTTAGAACGACGGTAGTAAATAAGATGATCCCTCATAATAATTTCAAGAAAGTGTTCCCCCTAACTGTGCGCCGTTGCGATAGTTCGTTGTTTCGAAGCACCACGTGATGATCGAGTGTGATAGATTCCAACGTTCACATACAACGGGTGTAAGACAGATTTACACATGCAAACACTTAGGTTGACTTGACGAGCGTAGCATGTACAGACATGGCCTCGGAACACAGAAGACCGAAAGGTCGAGCATGAGTCGTATAGAAGATACGATCAACATGAAGATGTTCACCGATGTTGACTAGTCCGTCTCACGTGATGATCGGACACGGCCTAGTCAACTCGGATCATGTTATACTTAGATGACTGGAGGGATGTCTATCTGAGTGGGAGTTCATTAAATAGATGAACTTAATTATTATGAACTTAGTCTAAAATCTTTACAATATGTCTTGTAGATCAAATGGCCCACGTTGTCCTCAACTTCAACGCGTTCCTAGAGAAAACCAAGCTGAAAGACGATGGCAGCAACTATACGGACTGGGTCCGGAACCTGAGGATCATCCTCATAGCTGCCAAGAAAGATTATGTCCTAGAAGGACCGCTAGGTGACGCACCCGTCCCACAGAACCAAGACGTTATGAACGCTTGGCAGACACGTGCTGATGATTACTCCCTCGTTCAGTGCGGCATGCTTTACAGCTTAGAACCGGGGCTCCAAAAGCGTTTTGAGAGACACGGAGCATATGAGATGTTCGAAGAACTAAAAATGGTTTTTAAAGCTCATGCCCGGGTCGAGAGATATGAAGTCTCCGACAAGTTCTTCAGCTGTAAGATGGAGGAAAATAGTTCTGTCAGCGAGCACATACTCATAATGTCTGGGTTGCATAACCGCTTGACTCAGCTGGGAGTTAATCTTCCAGATGACGCGGTCATTGACAGAATCCTTCAGTCGCTTCCACCGAGCTACAAGAGCTTTGTGATGAACTTCAATATGCAGGGGATGGAAAAGACCATTCCTGAAGTATTTGCAATGCTGAAATCAGCAGAGGTAGAAGTCAAAAAGGAACATTAAGTGTTGATGGTGAATAAAACCACTAAGTTCAAGAAAGGCAAGGGTAAGAAGAACTTCAAGAAGGACGGCAAGGGAGTTGCCGCGCCCGGCAAGCAAGCTGCCGGGAAGAAGCCAATGAATGGACCCAAGCCCGAGACTGAGTGCTTTTATTGCAAGGGAAGTGGTCACTGGAAGCGGAACTGCCCCAAATACTTACCGGACAAGAAGGCCGGCAAAACGAAAGGTATATGTGATATACACGTAATTGATGTGTACCTTACCAGTACTCGTAGTAGCTCCTGGGTATTTGATACCGGTGCAGTTGCTCACATTTGTAACTCAAAGCAGGAGCTGCGGAATAAGCGGAGACTGGTGAAGGACGAGGTGATGATGCACGTCGGGAATGGTTCCAAGGTCGATGTGATCGCCGTCGGCACACTACCTCTACATTTACCTACGGGGTTAGTTTTGAACCTCAATAATTGTTATTTAGTGCCAAGTTTGAGCATGAACATTGTATCAGGATCTCGTTTAATATGAGATGGCTACTCATTTAAATCCGAGAATAATGGTTGTTCTATTTATATGAGAGATATGTTTTATGGTCATGCTCCGATGGTGAATGGTTTATTCTTAATGAATCTCGAGCGTAATGCTACACATATTCATAGTGTAAGTACCAAAAGATGTAAGGTTGATAATGATAGTCCCACATACTTGTGGCACTGCCGCCTTAGTCACATAGGTTTCAAACGCATGGAGAAGCTCCATGCAGATGGACTTTTAGAGTCTCTTAATTATGAATCATTTGACACGTGCGAACCATGCCTCATGGGTAAAATGACCAAGACTCCATTCTCAGGAACAATGGAGCGAGCAACCAACTTATTGGAAATCATACATACTGATGTGTGCGGTCCAATGAGTGTTGAGGCTGCGGTGGTTATCGTTATGTTCTCACCCTCACTGATGACTTGAGTAGATATGGGTATGTCTACTTAATGAAACACAAGTCTGAGACCTTTGAAAGGTTCAAGGAATTTCAGAGTGAGGTTGAGAATCAACGTGACAGGAAAATCAAGTTCTTGCGATCAGATCATGGGGGAGAATACTTGAGTCACGAATTTGGCACACACTTAAGAAAATGTGGAATAGTTTCACAACTCACGCCGCCTGGAACACCTCAGCGTAATGGTGTGTCCGAACGTCGTAATCGCACTCTATTAGATATGGTGAGATCTATGATGTCTCTTACCGATTTACCGCTATCATTTTGGGGCTATGCTTTAGAGACTGTCGCATTCACTTTAAATAGGGCTCCGTCGAAATCCGTTGAGACGACACCGTATGAATTATGGTTTGGGAAGAAGCCTAAGCTGTTGTTTCTAAAAGTTTGGGGATGCGATGCTTATGTCAAGAAACTTCAACCTGAAAAGCTCGAACCCAAGTCGGAAAAATGCATCTTTATAGGATACCCTAAAGAAACTATTGGGTATACCTTCTACCTCAGATCCGAAGGCAAGATCTTTGTTGCCAAGAATGGATCCTTTCTAGAGAAGGAGTTTCTCTCGAAAGAAGTAAGTGGGAGGAAAGTAGAACTTGATGAAGTATTACCTCTTGAACCGGAAAATGGCACAACTCAAGAAAATGTTCCTGAGGTGCCTGTACCGAATAGAGAGGAAGTTAATGATGATGATCATGAAACTTCAGATCAAGTTTCTACTGAACTTCGTAGGTCCACAAGGACACGTTCCGCACCAGAGTGGTACGGCAACCCTGTCTTGGAAATCATGTTGTTAGACAACGGTGAACCTTCGAACTATGAAGAAGCGATGGCGGGCCCAGATTCCAACAAATGGCTTGAAGCCATGCAATCCGAGATAGGATCCATGTATGAAAACAAAGTATGGACTTTGACAGACTTGCCCGATGATCAACGAGCGATAGAAAACAAATGGATCTTTAAGAAGAAGATGGACGCGGATGGTAATGTTACCATCTATAAAGCTCGACTTGTCGCTAAGGGTTATCGGCAAGTTCAAGGGGTTGACTACGATGAGACTTTCTCTCCCGTAGCGAAGTTGAAGTCCGTCCGAATTATGTTAGCAATTGCCGCATGCTATGATTATGAGATATGGCAAATGGACGTCAAAACGACATTCCTTAATGGTTTCCTTAAGGAAGAATTGTATATGATGCAGCCGGAAGGTTTGTTGGATCCTAAGAATGTTGACAAGGTGTGCAAGCTCCAACGCTCGATTTATGGGCTGGTGCAAGCATCTCGGAGTTGGAACATTCGCTTTGATGAGATGATCAAAGCGTTTGGGTTTATGCAGACTTATGGAGAAGCCTGCGTTTACAAGAAAGTGAGTGGGAGCTCTGTAGCATTTCTCATATTATATGTAGATGACATACTTTTGATGGGAAATGATATAGAGCTTTTGGACAGCATTAAGGCCTACTTGAATAAGAGTTTTTCAATGAAGGACCTTGGAGAAGCTGCTTATATTTTAGGCATCAAGATCTATAGAGATAGATCAAGACGCCTCATAGGTCTTTCACAAAGCACATACCTTGATAAGATATTGAAGAAGTTCAATATGGATCAGTCTAAGAAGGGGTTCTTGCCTGTGTTGCAAGGTGTGAAATTGAGCTCAGCTCAATGTTCGACCACGGCAGAAGATATAGAAGAGATGAGTGTCATCCCCTATGCCTCAGCCATAGGGTCTAATATGTATGCGATGCTGTGTACCAGACCTGATGTAAACCTTGTCGTAAGTTTGGTAGGTAGGTACTAAAGTAATCCCGGCAAGGAACACTGGACAGCGGTCAAGAATATCCTGAAGTACCTGAAAAGTACTAAGGAAATGTTTCTCGTTTATGGAGGTGACGAAGAGCTCGTCGTAAAGGGTTACGTCGATGCTAGCTTCGACACAGATCTGGATGACTCTAAGTCACAAACCGGATACGTGTATATTTTGAATGGTGGGGCAGTAAGCTGGTGCAGTTGCAAGCAAAGTGTCGTGGCAGGATCTACATGTGAAGCGGAGTACATGGCAGCCTCGGAGGCAGCGCATGAAGCAATTTGGATGAAGGAGTTCATCACCGACCTAGGAGTCATACCCAATGCGTCGGGGCCGATCAAACTCTTCTGTGACAACACTGGGGCTATTGCACTTGCCAAGGAGCCTAGGTTTCACAAGAAGACCGGGCACATCAAGCGTCGCTTCAACTCCATTCGTGAAAACGTTCATGATGGAGACATAGATATTTGTAAAGTACATACGGACCTGAATGTAGCAGATCCATTGACTAAACCTCTCCCTAGAGCAAAACATGATCAACACCAGAATTCCATGGGTGTTCGATTCATCACAATGTAACTAGATTATTGACTCTAGTGCAAGTGGGAGACTGTTGGAAATATGCCCTAGAGGCAATAATAAAAGGATTATTATTATATTTCCTTGTTCATGATAATTGTCTTTTATTCATGCTATAATTGTGTTATCCGGAAATCGTAATACATGTGTGAATACATAGACACCAACACGTCCCTAGTAAGCCTCTAGTTGACTAGCTCGTTGATCAACAGATAGTCATGGTTTCCTGACTATGGACATTGGATGTCATTGATAACGAGATCACATCATTAGGAGAATGATGTGATGGACAAGACCCAATCCTAAACATAGCACAAGATCGTATAGTTCATTTGCTAGAGTTTTTCCAATGTCAAGTATCTTTTCCTTAGACCATGAGATCGTGTAACTCCCGGATACCGTAGGAGTGCTTTGGGTGTACAAAACGTCACAACGTAACTGGGTGACTATAAAGGTATACTACGGGTATCTCCGAAAGTGTCTGTTGGGTTGACACGGATCAAGACTGGGATTTGTCACTCCGTATGACGGAGAGGTATCTCTTGGGCCCACTCGGTAATGCATCATCACAATGAGCTCAAAGTGACCAAGTGTCTGGTCACGGGATCATGCATTACGGTACGAGTAAAGTGACTTGCTGGTAACGAGATTGAACGAGGTATTGGGATACCGATGATCGAATCTCGGGCAAGTAACGTACCGATTGACAACGGGAATTGTATACGGGGTTGCTTGAATCCTCGACATTGTGGTTCATCCAATGAGATCATCGAGGAGCATGTGGGAGCCAACATGGGTATCCAGACCCCGCTGTTGGTTATTGACCGGAGAGCCATCTCGGTCATGTCTACATGTCTCCCGAACCCGTAGGGTCTACACACTTAAGGTTCGGTGACGCTAGGGTTGTAGGGATATGCATATGCAGTAACCCAAAAGTTGTTCGGAGTTCCGGATGAGATCCCAGACGTCACGAGGAGTTCCGGAATGGTCCGGAGGTAAAGAATTATATATAGGAAGTGCTATTTCGGCCATCGTGACAAGTTTCGGGGTCAGCGGTATTATTCCGGGACCACCGGAAGGGTCCCGGGGGTCCACCGGGTGGGGCCACCTATCCCGGAGGGCCCCATGGGCTGAAGTGGGAAGGGATCCAGCCCAAAGTGGGCTGGGGCGCCACTTTCCCCTAGGGCCCATGCGCCTAGGGTGGGGAAACCCTAAAGGGGGGCGCCCCCTTGCTTGGGGGGCAAGCCCCCCACCCCTTGGCCGCCGCCCCCCTAGGAGATTGCATCTCCTAGGGCTGGCGCCCCCCTAGGCCCCCTATATATAGTGGGGGGAGGGCCTCACACCTACGCCTTTGGTGCCTCCCTCTCCCTCTCCAACACCTCCTCCTCCTCCATAGAGCTTGGCGAAGCCCTGCCGGAGTACTGCAGCTCCACCATCACCATGCCGTCGTGCTGCTGCTGGAGCCATCTTCCTCAACCTCTCCTTTCCCCTTGCTGGATCAAGAAGGAGGAGACTTCACGCTGACCGTACGTGTGTTGAACGCGGAGGTGCCGTCCGTTCGGCGCTAGGATCTCCGGTGATTTGGATCACGTCGAGTACGACTTCCTCATCCCCGTTCTTTGAACGCTTCCGCGCGTGATCTACAAAGGTATGTAGATGCAATCCGATCACTCGTTGCTAGATGAACTCCTAGATGGATCTTGGTGAAACCCTAGGAAATTTTTTGTTTTCTGCAACGTTCCCCAACATGATATTCCTTTTCTTCGAAACCCTAAAATAGGCAAAAAAAACAACAATTCTGGGTTGGGCCTCCGGTTAATAGGTTAGTCCCAAAAATAGTATAAAAGTGGATTATAAAGCCCAATAATGTCCAAAACAGTAGATAATATAGCATGGAGCAATCAAAAATTATAGATACGTTGGAGACGTATCAAGCATCCCCAAGCTTAATTCCTGCTCGTCCTCGAGTAGGTAAATGATAAAAACAGAATTTTTGGTGTGGAATGCTACTTGGCATAATTTCAATGTAATTCTTCTTAATTGTGGTATGAATATTCAGATCCGAAAGATTCATGATAAAAGTTTAATATTGACATAAAAATAATAATACTTTAAGCATACTAACAAAGCAATTATGTCTTCTCAAAATAACATGGCCAAAGAAAGTTATCCCTATAAAATCATATAGTCTGGCTATGCTCTATCTTCACCACACAAAGTATTTAAATCATGCACAACCCCGATGACAAGCCAAGCAATTGTTTCATACTTTTGACATTCTCAAACTTTTTCAGTCTTCACGCAATACATGAGCGTGAGCCATGGATATAGCACTATTGGTGGAATAGAATGGTGGTTGTGGAGAAGACAAAAAGGAGAAGATAGTCTCACATCAACTAGGCGTATCAACGGGCTATGGAGATGCCCATCAATAGATATCAATGTGAGTGAGTAGGGATTGCCATGCAACGGATGCACTAGAGCTATAAGTATATGAAAGCTCAAAAAGAAACTAGTGGGTGTGCATCCAACTTGCTTGCTCACGAAGACCTAGGGCATTTTGAGGAAGCCCATCATTGGAATATACAAGCCAAGTTCTATAATGAAAATTTCCCACTAGTATATTAAAGTGACGAAATGAGAGACTCTCTATCATGAATATCATGGTGCTACTTTGAAGCACAAGTGTGGTAAAAGGATAGTAGCATTGCCCCTTCTCTCTTTTTCTCTCATTTTTTATTATTTGGGACTTTTCTCTTTTTTATGGACTCTTTTCTTTTTTTCTTTTTTTTTTCGTCCGGAGTCTCATCCCGACTTGTGGGGGAATCATAGTCTCCATCATCCTTTCCTCACTGGGACAATGCTCTAATAATGATGATCATCACACTTTTATTTTCTTACAACTCAACAATTACAACTCGATACTTAGAATAAAATATGACTCTATGTGAATGCCTCCGGCGGTGTACCGGGATATGCAATGACTCATGAGTGACATGTATGAAAGAATTATGAATGGTTGCTTTGCCACAAAAACGATATCAACTACATGATCATGCTAAGCAATATGACAATGATGGAGTGTGCCATAATAAACGGAATGGTGGAAAGTTGCATGGCAATATATCTCAGAATGGCTATGGAAATGTGAAAGTGCAACTATCCCTAGGTGGTTTTGGTAATTCATAACAACATATAGCTCATTGAGCTAATGCTATTCCAAGATGATTGTTTCAGGAAAGCTCAATGATTGGCATGGCATGGATGTGAAAGTGTAACCCTCGAAATGCTAAGGACAAAGGATTGGCTCAAGCTCAAAAGCTCAAGACTGTTCATTTTATATTTTAGTGATCCAAGATCACATTGAGTCCTTAGGAAAAGCCAATACTATTAAGGAGGGATGAGGTGTTGCTTAATGAGCCTCTTGCTTCATGTGCTTAGTGATATGCTCCAAAACCCTCAACTATTTTTCCATATCCACATATGACCTAAACCCTAAGCCAAACTCGGTCCTACCGATTCTTCCTATCCGGCGCCACCGAGTTTCACCTATCATTAGCCACTGCCAAACCCTAGCAATTCGGTCCTACCGATAGGGATCTTGGTCTCACCGAGATGGGGTTGCAAACTCTCTGTTTCCCTTTCGTAACTTTTCGGTCACACCGAAAGAGCGAATCGGTCCCACCGAGATTGCAATGTAAACTCAGTGTTTCCCCTTTGTAACTTTTCGGTCTCACCGAGTTCCACTCGGTCTCACCGAAAGAGCAAATCGGTCCCACCGAGTTTGCCTGACCAACTCTCTGGTTAGCTAGTTACCAAATTCGGTCTCACCGAGTTTGTGTAATCGGTCTCACCGAGATTACGTTATGCCCAAACCCTAACCGAATCGGTCCTACCGAGTTGCATGTCAGTCCCACCGAAATTCCTAACGGTCACTAGGTTTACTATTTCGGTCAGACCGAGTTTTCTGATTCGGTCCCACCGAGATTGGTAAATTGTGTGTAATGGTTGGATTTTGTGTGGAGGCTATATATACCCCTCCACCTCTTTCTCATTCAGTGAGAGAGCTATCAGAACACACACACCATTCCAACTCATATGTTCTGAGAGAGAACCACCTACTCATGTGTTGAGACCAAGATATTCCATTCCTACCATATGAATCTTGATCTCTAGCCTTCCCAAGTTGCTTTCCACTCAAATCTTCTTTCCGTCAAATCCAAATCCTATGAGAGAGAGTTGAGTGTTGGGGAGACTATCATTTGAAGCACAAGAGCAAGGAGTTCATTACCTACACACCATTTGTTACTTCTTGGAGAGTGGTGTCTCCTAGATTGGCTAGGTGTCACTTGGGAGCCTCCGACAAGATTGTGGAGTTGAACCAAGGAGTTTGTAAGGGCAAGGGGATCGCCTACTTCGTGAAGATCTACCGCTAGTGAGGCAAGTCCTTCGTGGGCGATGGCCATGGTGGGATAGACAAGGTTGCTTCTTCGTGGACCCTTTGTGGGTGGTTGCTTCTTCGTGGACCCTTCGTGGGTGGAGCCCTGTGTGGACTCGCGCAACGGTTGCCCTTGGGTGGAGCCCTGTGTGGACTCGCGCAACCGTTACCCTTCGTGGGTTGAAGTCTCCATCAATGTGGATGTAGGATAGCACCACCTATCCGAACCACGGGAAAAACATCCGTGTCTCCAATTGCATTTGAATTCTCCAAACCCTTCCCTTTACATTCTTGCAAGTTGCATGCTTTACTTTCCACTGCCAATATACTCTTTGCATGCTTACTTGAATTGTGTGATGATTGCTTGACTTGTCCTAAAATAGCTAAAATCTGCCAAGAACTAAAATTGGGAAAAGGTTAAGTTTTTATTTGGTCAAGTAGTCTAATCACCCCCCTTCTAGACATACTTTCGATCCTACAAGTGGTATCAGAGCATTGGTCTCCATTTGCTTGACCTCCATAGCTTTTGGTGGTCATAGCCTTGGTTTCACAACCTAGTAGAGTATGGCGTCTAGCGAGGGAAATTATCACCGTAGAGGTCCTTACTTTGATGGTACTAATTTTGCTAGTTGGAAGCATAAAATGAAAATGCATATTCTTGGACATAACCCCGCCGTTTGGGCTATTGTGTGTGTTGGTTTGCAAGGTGACTTCTTTGATGGGAGAGAACCAAACTGTGAAGCTACCGCGGATGAGTTGAAGATGTTGCAATACAATGCTCAAGCTTGTGATATTCTCTTCAACGGATTGTGCCCCGAAGAATTCAACAAAATCATCCGTCTTGAGAATGCAAAGGAAATTTGGGACACTTTGATTGATATGTACGAAGGTACCGACTCCGTCAAGGAATCCAAGTTGGATGTGCTTCAAAGCCAACTTGACAAGTTCAAGATGAAGGATGGTGAAGGTGTCACTGAAATGCACTCTAGGCTTGCTCTCATCACAAATGAGATTGCCGGCTTAGGAAGTGAAGAGATGACCGATAGATTCATCATCAAGAAGATTCTAAGAGCCTTGGATGGAAAATATGGTACCGTGTGCACATTAATCCAAATGATGCCCAATTACAAAGATCTCAAGCCAACGGAGGTGATTGGAAGAATTGTTGCTCATGAGATGTCACTTAAGGATAAAGAGGAACTTCACAACAAATCAAGTGGTGCCTATAAAGCCTCATGTGAAGCCCCTACATCATCAAGTGAGAAACAAGACTTCAATGAAGAATTGAGCTTAATGGTGAAGAACTTCAACAAGTTCTACAAGAGTAGAAGCAAAGATAGAAGCTCCAAGTCAAGGTCCTACAATGACAAAAGATCTTCTAGTCGAGAGTGAAACTGTTACAATTGTGGAAGACCCGGACACTATTCCAATGAGTGTACGGCTCCCTACAAGAGAAGAGAAGATTCTCCAAAAAGAAGAAGCAAAGGATCACCACCAAGAGAGAGAAGGAGTAGAGATGATCGTTATGAACGAAGATACTCACGGAGAAGCAAGGATTCAGAAAGGAAGGAAAAATCATCAAGGAGCTACACAAGACGAAGACATCAAGCTCATGTTGGTGAATGGGTATCCGACTCCGACAGCCACTCCGAGAGAAGTTATCACTCCGACTCCGAAGATACTCAAGATGAAGGTGTTGCCGGTCTAGCACTTGTGTCAACCAACTCCTACGACATATTTGACTCACCAAATGAAGGAATTGGAAGATGCTTCATGGCCAAAGGTCCTAAGGTAACACACCCCGAGTATGTTGATTTCAATAGTGATGAAGATGACTTGTTAGGTGATGATTTGCTTGGTGACAACTCTAGTGATGAATACTATGATGAAAGACCAATTAATCATGCTAATCAAGATAAAACGAATGACAATGATAAGGAGAAGATTGAGGCTCTAACTAAAGAACTAAAAACTCTTAAGTTAGCTCATGACACTATCTTCGAAGATCATCGAGAACTTTTAAGGGCTCATGAGAAACTACGCTTTGAAAAGCTCAATCTTGAGCAAGAGCATGAGTTCTTAAAGGCAATCAATGATGATCTCCGCAAGAAAAGTTCTTCTTACATTGCCAAGCATTTACTCTTATCCACTTACATGCCTCAAGTCAAGTCTAACAAGAAAGATTCTTCCTCTAGTAGTAACAATGATTATGCTAAATTCAATATTGTTGCTTCTAGTAGTTCTCTTGATTCCACTAATGATTCTCTTAGCCAAGTTACACTTGAGCAAGAAAATAGCTTATTGAAGGGAATTATAGAGAAAGGAGTGTACAAAAGCCTTGCCGGGAGTAAGCAATTCGAGGAAATTGTGCGCAAGCAAGGAATGCACCGGAAGAATCAAGGTGTTGGTTTTGAACGAAAGTTCAATGCCAATGGAGTTGAATGGGAAGAAGATCAATACCCCAAGACAAAGTTTGTCCCTCAACAAGAGAAGTATACTTCTTTCAAGGGGACACAAGCTCAAGATGATCTTCCACCACAAAACTACGAGCAAAAAGGCAAGGACAAGCTTCAAGAGGAAATTGATGCATTTGAAGAAGCTCCTAAGACCTTAGTCAAGTGGATTCCCAAGACTACTTCAAGTTCCACTTCATCAAGTACGGCTACAACTCCAAGGATTCCCATCAAGATGATGTGGATCCAAAAGAAGAAGAACTAGAGAGTTCTTGAGCGTGACTCCGCCAACATACTTCACTCTTATCATTTTGGCAAGAACAAGTGCAATCAACTTCCACATCTTGCACTAGTTCAAGGAGTCACAAACCCTCTTGTTGGTAAGACAAGGGACAAGGTAACCTAAAAGTTTTCATGGACATCATCTTTTGTGTGCATCACTCTATGTCTATGCATATCCTTGTTTGTTCCTTGTGGGACTAACCCATGTAGGTATTGAAAGTGCAATTCACTCAAATGGATAGCTCCAAGAGATCTACATCAACATTGAGCATCCACATCTTCAATATCTACACGAAGTCATCATCGACAAAACCCAAGGTTAGTTCATCCCTCTTAGGGGGGATATCACATCTAGGGGGAGCTTTACTCTAAGACTTGAGCTAAAGCAACTCTAAAGATGTGAACACAACAATGCTTTATGTAAAAGTGGTAACCCCACTTGAGCTTAAATGATGAGTATGACCTATGATCAAGTGTTCTCACTTGACTCCTAAGTCAATATACTCATATATAGATGACCTAGTCATCGCAAATTGCTTGATAGATGCTAGAATTGGTTGTGCATGCCTTGCCACATATTTCATTTGCCATCTTATTGTGTGAGCATGCTGGTTGCATATTTTACTCATTCGAGGACATCCACTTGTTGCTTTGATTGTTCGGCTTTATCTCTTTTTTGCCAAGTGGATGGACAAGAATGCCTAAGAACCTCCTCTAGCTATCTATGCTTTTCTCGTCTCAAACTCTATTCATGCTGCATCACAAAATTTGATCAAGTCAGATTCGAACCACTCTGTGTGAGGAGCGCTCGGAGTCCCCGATTCGTCATAGACTTAAACTTCCAAAACCTCTTTATGATTCTCGGTCTGACCGATACTCCACTTTCGGTCCTACCGAGATCATTAAGTTGATCTAGGTTTTCGATCTCGGTGCAACCGATTTGAACCTTTCGGTCACACCGAGTTTCAATAACTGCACGCAGTTATGAATCTCGGTGCCACCGAGTTGTTCCACTCGGTCACACCGACAGGGTCGGGCTATATATAGTCACGGGCAAAATTTGGAAATTTCTCCGAACCCCTTCGCCCGCGTGATAGCCTGCTCTGCCCTCGAGGTCTCCGGATCATCTTCTCGCCGCCAGCAGCCTCCATTCGCTGGTCTCCGTCGCCGTCAACGGGATTTCTGCCCCGCCGTTGCTGCCGTAGCAAGTCCCCGCCGAACTAGGGTATGGACTTGATCTTTGTGCTATTCCTCAATCTGATTCCTAACACATTGTGATCATATTGTTTCTAGCCACGTTTGATAAACTCCTATCCAGTCAAAACGCTCATAGATTAGGTTTGATTCGAAAATTCTAGGTTTAGGTCTCCGCCGAAACCATCTCGGACCCACCGAGTTGAAAAACTCGGTCCCACCGATTTGGCTTATGCCATTGCACAAGTGAGACTCGGTCTGACCGAGAATTACTTATCGGTGTGACCGATTTTTGAACTCAATGAAACCCTAGCAGTCTCGGTGCCACCGAACTGTGACTCGGTCCTACCGAGTTCACTAGTTTAGGTTCCAAAACTGCTTCGGTATCACCGAGTTTGAAAGTCGGTAGATCCGAGATGATTTCAGTGGGAAACTAAAACTAGGTTTTTGAATTATTCTTTTGCAAAAATCTCTGCATTTTGTGATGCTCATCCACTCTATCTCCTCTATAATCTATTCACAGGGTCAGCAGTCAGTTTGCATCATGTCAGACCAGAGTGACAGCCAAAACTTGTCAGAGGAGCAAGTACAGTTGAGTGAGGGCACTAGTCCCTCAAGTTCCTCAGATGATGGCAGCAGGAGCACACCCAGCAACCTGCCTAAAGCTGCCACCAGGCAAAGGAAGAAGAAAACCTCAGATTCTGAAGATGAGGACTATGTGGCAGAGGAAGAGGCCACTTCCAAGAGAATTGAGCCAGCCCAAGGCACTAAGCCAGGTCTGAAGATCAAAAGGCCAGCAGGCAGGCAGCCCATGTCAAAGGCTAGAGCCTCGACTGAGAAGCCCACTTCCCAAGAGCCAGCTGCAGCTGAGGGCAAGAAAAGAAAGGAGAGGGTGAAAAAGACTGTGGCTAGGGTGCTTGGCAAAGCTTCCATCATGGAAGAGGAAGAGGAAGAAGAGGCAGCTGCACTAGCGCCCAAGGCACCCAAGCTTATGGGAGATGCCATAAGGTCAGGGGGAGCTGCATCCAAGCCCAAGGAAGCACCTAAGGCTGCATCTAAGCCTAAGAGTGTGCCAAAGAGAAACACAAGAAGCATCCAGCCACTGAGAAGAACAAGGCCCCAGTGCCTGAGACTGTTGCAGAGGATGAGGAAGAAAATGTCCTTCGGAAGCTCAAGCCCAAGATCCCAGACCACAATGATGCTCATCCTGTGGCTGAGGATATGAAGCTCAGGAGAGATTCAGGGCTAAGGAAATGGAAAGAAGCAGACCCGTATGCTTCAAGAAGAAGGACTGCCGTGGACTACAGGTTTCACACCAAGGAGCAGCAGGATTTTTATGAGACGGTGCTGCTAGATAAGAAGCCCATTGTCTGTGATATGCGTTGGGTTGATTGGACATACATCAAGGACAATGAGGAGCACTATCCTGGAGTGCAAGACAGCTTCATAGCTTGTGGAGTAGCTGACTTTGTTGGGCAGAAGCTCACAAAGTGGAACGAGGAACTTATCATGTAGTTCTACTCCACAACACACTTTTATCCGGATGGCAGGATCACATGGATGTCAGAAGGTACAAGGTACAACTCTACTATTGAGGAATGGGCGAAGCTAATCAATGCTCCAGAGGAGCAAGCAGATGACTTGGACATTTATGCCAAGAAAAAGATGGACCACAACTCCATGTCCAACATGTACAAGGAGATTCCGAATGAAGCACTTGACACATTCAAGTTTGGCTCAGTGCATTATCTGCTATCAGGATTGCCTACGATCAACTGGATCCTTAGGCACACCCTTCTGCCCAAGTCTGGAGATCACAAGATGATCAGAGGTCACGCGATCAATTTGCTTCATGTTTTTGACGTGCCTCAAAAATTCAAAGTCATGAGCCTCATAGTGGAAACGATCAAAAGGACTGCGGTAGATCAGAAGAGGAGCTGTGGATATGCCCCTCAAATTCAGGAGCTCATCAACTCCAAGATGGGCACGGGCGTATATTTGTTGGATAAGGAACACCTGCCCATCCGTCCAGATTTCGAGAACAATGAAGTTGTTATGACTGAGAATGAACCATCATCTGCCCATGCACAAGCTCAGAAGGAGAAGGCGAAGAAGGAGAAAGCTGCCAGGATGCCTACTCAAGCGGAGGCATCTGATTACTTCCTGAAAACCAAACAAGAGCAGCTTGGTTACCTGATTGCATCCACCCTGCGGATTGAGCAGAGTATAGCCACCCTGACTCAGAACCAGGCGAGTTTAGAGAGGATCATGGAACAAAGGTTCTATGACTTGGACATCAAGGTGACAGAGATACAGACTGTCGTGGAGCAGCTCCAGGAGGACATGAATGAGAGGAGAGGTAGGACCACGACTGATGCTTTTGCGAGGGTGCCACGAGGTCCGAGGTCGTCTGCACTGCCAGTTGCTGACACCAGAGCTACAACGTCTGCACCAGCCACAGCCTCAGTTCCACCAGCTCCGGCATCCACTTCAGCCTCGACTCCGACCACGTCTACCGAAGGCTTCGTCCTTGGAGTGATCCGGACTCCACCACCACCTGAAGATCAAGCCTGAGCGTCGATCTAGTGCTATGCATTTTCTAGGAACTTTTTGGTAACTTGTTGCCAAAGGGGGAGAAGATGCATAGATCATAGGCTTCGAGAGAGAGAGTGTTGCTTTTCTCTCTTGCTTTATTTGGTGGTTTTTCGAACTTGTTTGCTTTTGAGTGCTTGAGATACTACGTCATTATTTGTGAGACATTGATGATCATGTGTTTGATCATAAGCTACACTTAATGTTTGCTTAATGCTTGCTTAAATATTATCATTCTATCTATCGTTTGTGATCATTCATTGTTCTTGGTGATGAGTGCATGTATTTCATTCTTATCATTTTTGAGCGCTCCACCAAGATGTATGTGACATGGAAGAGTAACCCATAATTCTAATTCTTTGTGCATTTGCAGTCCAAAAGCAAATTTTAAATATGCACAAATTTAGGGGGAGCTCTTACTTATCACATACTTCTCAAAGCGACGATAAATTTCATGATTATTATCTTTTGTCGAAGCTTTGATCTATATGTTGTCATCAATTACCAAAAAGGGGGAGATTGAAAGTGCAACTATCCCTAGGTGGTTTTGGTAATTCATAACAACATATAGCTCATTGAGCTAATGCTATTCCAAGATGATTGTTTCAGGAAAGCTCAATGATTGGCATGGCATGGATGTGAAAGTGGAACCCTCGAAATGCTAAGGACAAAGGATTGGCTCAAGCTCAAAAGCTCAAGACTCTTCATTTTATATTTTAGTGATCCAAGATCACATTGAGTCCTTAGGAAAAGCCAATACTATTAAGGAGGGATGAGGTGTTGCTTAATGAGCCTCTTGCTTCATGTGCTTAGTGATATGCTCCAAAACCCTCAACTATTTTTCCATATCCACATATGACCTAAACCCTAAGCCAAACTTGGTCCTACCGATTCTTCCTATCTGGCGCCACCGAGTTTCACCTGTCATTAGCCACTGCCAAACCCTAGCAATTCGGTCCTACCGATAGGGATCTCGGTCTCACCGAGATGGGGTTGCAAACTCTCTGTTTCCCTTTCGTAACTTTTCGGTCCCACCGAAAGAGCGAATCGGTCCCACCGAGATTGCAATGTAAACTTAGTGTTTCCCCTTTGTAACTTTTCGGTCTCACCGAAAGAGCAAATCGGTCCCATCGAGTTTGCCTGACCAACTTTCTGGTTAGCTAGTTACCAAATTCGGTCTCACCGAGTTTGTGTAATCGGTCTCACCGAGATTACGTTATGCCCAAACCCTAACCGAATCGGTCCTACCGAGTTGCATGTCAGTCCCACCGAAATTCCTAACGGTCACTAGGTTTACTATTTCGGTCAGACCGAGTTTTCTGATTCGGTCCCACTGAGATTGGTAAATTGTGTGTAACGGTTGGATTTTGTGTGGAGACTATATATACCCCTCCACCTCTTTCTCATTCAGTGAGAGAGCTATCAGAACACACACACCATTCCAACTCATATGTTCTGAGAGAGAACCACCTACTCATGTGTTGAGACCAAGATATTCCATTCCTACCATATGAATCTTGATCTCTAGCCTTCCCAAGTTGCTTTCCACTCAAATCTTCTTTCCATCAAATCCAAATCCTATGAGAGAGAGTTGAGTGTTGGGGAGACTATCATTTGAAGCACAAGAGCAAGGAGTTCATTACCTACACACCATTTGTTACTTCTTGGAGAGTGGTGTCTCCTAGATTGGCTAGGTGTCACTTGGGAGCCTCCGACAAGATTGTGGAGTTGAACCAAGGAGTTTGTAAGGGCAAGGAGATCGCCTACTTCGTGAAGATCTACCGCTAGTGAGGCAAGTCCTTCGTGGGCGATGGCCATGGTGGGATAGACAAGGTTGCTTCTTCGTGGACCCTTTGTGGGTGGTTGCTTCTTCGTGGACCCTTCGTGGGTGGAGCCCTTTGTGGACTCGCGCAACGGTTGCCCTTGGGTGGAGCCCTGTGTGGACTCGCGCAACCGTTACCCTTCGTGGGTTGAAGTCTCCATCAACGTGGATGTAGGATAGCACCACCTATCCGAACCACGGGAAAAACATCCGTGTCTCCAATTGCGTTTGAATTCTCCAAACCCTTCCCTTTACATTCTTGCAAGTTGCATGCTTTACTTTCCGCTGCCAATATACTCTTTGCATGCTTACTTGAATTGTGTGATGATTGCTTGACTTGTCCTAAAATAGCTAAAATCTGCCAAGAACTAAAATTGGGAAAAGGTTAAGTTTTTATTTGGTCAAGTAGTCTAATCACCCCCCCTCTAGACATACTTTCGATCCTACAAAATGCCATGATAAGTAGGTATGGTGGCTGTTTTGAGGAAGGTATATGGTGGGTGTATGATACCGGCGAAAGGTGCGCGGTATTAGAGAGGCTAGCAATGGTGGAAGGAAGAAAAGTGTGTATAATCCATGGACTCAACATTAGTCATAAAGAACTCATATACTTATTGCAAAGATCTATAAGTTATCAAAGCAAACGCGCATGCTCCTAGGGGGATAGATTGGTAGGAAAAGATCATCGCTCGTCCCCGACCGCCACTCATAAGGAAGACAATCAATACATAAATCATGCTCCGACTTCATCACATAACAGTTCACCATACGTGCATGCTATGGGAATCACAAACTTTAACACAAGTATTTCTCAAATTCACAACTACTCAACTAGCACAACTTTAATATCACCATCTTCATATCTCAAAACAATTATCAAGCATCAAACTTCTCTTAGTATTCAAAACACTCATAAGAAAGTTTTTACTATTCTTGAATACCAAGCATATTAGGATTATTTAAGCAAATTACCATGGTATTTAAGACTCTCAAAATAATCTAAGTGAAGCATGAGAGATCAATAGTTTCTATAAAACAAATCCACCACCATGCTCTAAAAGATATAAGTGAAGTACTAGAGCAAAACTATATAACTCAAAAGATATAAGCGAAGCACATAGAGTATTCTAACAAATTCCAAATCATGTATGGCTCTCTCAAAGGTGTGTACAGCAAGGATGATTGTGGTAAATTAAAAAGCAAATACTCAAATCATACAAGACGCTCCAAGCAAAACACATATCATGTGGTGAATAAAAATATAGCTCCAAGTAAAGTTACCGATGGAAGTAGACGAAAGAGGGGATGCCTTCCGGGGCATCCCTAAGCTTTGGCTTTTAGGTGTCCTTAGATTATCTTGGGGGTTCCATGGGCATACCCAAGCTTAGGCTCTTGCCACTCCTTGTTCCATAATCCATCAAATCTTTACCCAAAACTTGAAAACTTCACAACACAGAACTCAAAGTAGAAAATCTCGAGAGCTCCGTTAGCGAAAAAAAACAAAAGACCACTTCAAGGTATTGTAATTAACTCATTATTTATTTATATTGGTGTTAAACCTACTGTATTCCAACTTCTCTATGGTTTATAAACTATTTTACTATCCATAGATTCATCAAAATAAGCAAACAACACACGAAAAACAGAATCTGTCAAAAACAGAAAAGTCTGTAGTAATCTGTAGCTAGCGCAAGATCTGGAACCCCAAAAATTCTAAAATAAATTGATGTACGTGAGGAATTTATCTATTAATCATATTCAAAAATAATTAACTAAACTAGTCGTCAACCCATGCATTCGCACGGGCTAGACTATCGACCATTTATAAATGGTTCCTGTGATTTTGATCCATTGTTGTTATTTGGACCATGCACACTTCACATATTGAATTTCCTTCATATTTGATCTATTGTTGTTTTCTAAAATATCAGACCGCTCGCATTTGATCCTTCATAAGGCATATCCTATAGAATGCCCTTTACTTGTTACTTTATGCACTATTTCAAAAATTCCCATATAATGGATTTAATCCTGAGGTTGTACTGTCTATACCCGTGTCAATGTCTACGGGGCTAGATATTAAGATGTAGAAACTACCATCTGTTTTTCTTACAATCAACATATGATGAAGTCGAGCCTTTTGTCGACTATATGTCATCAATTTAGATATATTATATTTTTCATATATAGACTTAACACGATGAAGTTGTACTTAGTGGCGCCTCAAGAATATCATCAACACGAAATCATCAATATACCATGTCTCATTCCATGCTAATAATAACAACTACTGTTAAGTTTGTCTATGTATGTATCTGTCCCTAGGCCAGTGTAACTTTAAACTATATGGATTCTATTTTATGCTTATACTTACAAACAAAAGTAAGCGTTTTGAAACTACAGTTTTCAATTCTCTGAATATCTGCAGGTTGCTATAATTTAATTTGATATATTTTTGAATCAAAATTCCAAGAAATGTAAATGTAGTATATGACCCAAATAATATATCTAGAACAAATGCTGCATTTGAATTTCTGCATGTATGCTTACAGTAGGACATCCTCTTTATACATTTTTACTGGTATTACATTCTCTTTATACATGTTAAAAGGTTTTTTTATAAAGAAAGCATATTGTAGAAATGCATTTTACATAAGACGCAATTTTGAACCATGAAACTATTAAGTTGTTTTGCAAGAATTGTGGAGCATCATGTTGGTTATCATTGTCACTCCTGCCAATAATAATAAAAAATGAGACATTAGTTTTGGCAAAGGAGCTAAAAAAATAAACATCTTGCTGTGTTCAAGTAGAAGATGTTTTAGGTAGTCTAATGGTATACTTCTCTTTCACAATGATTTAAAAAAATATTTATGTTACTTGCATACGTGTAATGTGTTTTCTAGATTAATTTATCATGCAATTTTTTTACTGTATAACCTTTTTTATTTTGTTTTGTTTGCAGGTTTACACAAAAGCTGTGAACAAAATTTACATATTAGAAAAACTAAGAGTAAGGAACTTCAGTATTACTGGGAAACATAGAATTCGATTTTTTTAAAATATTACAAATTTCTCTCATTGAAGGGGAGCCTTGGCGCAGTGGTAAAGCTGTTGCCTTGTGACCATGAGGTCATGGGTTCAAGTCCTGAAAACAGCCTCTTACAGAAATGTAGGGAAAGGCTGCGTACTATAGACCCAAAGTGGTCGGACCCTTCCCTAGACCCTGCGCAAGCGGGAGCTACATGCACCAGGTTGCCCTTTTTTACAAATTTCTCTCATTGTGGACGTGGTCATTTTGGAATCTATTTTTTTCCTTTATACAGTGGAGAAGGAGAATCTTACTGACTACAATATTACGTGTTGATTCACAGCCGTCTTACAGTTGAAATGGTGATCCAGAGTTGGCAATGGTGCAGCATCCCGAGCTTGGAGGCATATCATGTGTTTTTGTCTCCTGGCTCCAGTGACGAACTTGTACTTGTTATGTGCACTCCGTGGAGCAGCTAACAAATAATTCAGGTAATGCATCTATACCTAATTTTGCTGCAAATACGTATCAAGGCAGGCTACGGCTAAAGCACTTATGGATTCCAAATGATTACATACCTCAATATGCATTCCTCTATGACATAGTTAATGAAATTGATGTGGACGGTTCCTTTTCCTTGAGAGAAGATGTAGCCGACACCTATGAGTTAGGCGGCAAGACAATCTCAAAGTGGTATATATTTTTCAACGGTATGCCGAGCATCCTCTGTGTTAGTTTGCATAATTGAGGTCCTAATTTTCCTGCTGGAATGGGCTGAGCCAGTTCATGCGCTCCCAATGTATGTGGCTTGTAGAATGAAGCGGCCATCAACATCACCGTCAACATGGCCTTGTACATGGATGCCATGTAGCGGGTGGACTCCCCAGCCAATCAACAAAAGGAATAACCTCACACTGCATTATCTGCGAGGCAAACTCACTTAAGAAACTATTCAATGATTGTCATACAAAATTATACTACGACCCCATATTCGACGCTCGGCGAACGTCGTGAACTGTTTAGAACTAATTACCTTGTATCTTTAATATGTTTATCCAAAGTTCCAAACATAGCAAATGATTCCACACATGATATCAAGATGAAAATATCTACAACTTCATGCTTCAGACATAATGTAATTCTTCCTCAAATTTGATGGATAATATTCTAAATAATAATCAGTTCTTACAGAAAGCTGCACTTATCCTCGCACTGTAACTGTCCATACCTGTGAAGCAAAGCCACTTCGGAAACTATTCGAAGATTGTCACACAAAAATATATTGCGGCCCTGAACTTGTGAGTCGGCGAACCCTTTCAAACTAACTTTGCATATTTTATCATGTTTATCTAACTTACTTACGAAGCCTTTTATCCCAAACAAGTTGGGGTAGGCTAGATATGAAACCCTTTCACGAGGACTTCCAAGGAGGTCACCCATCCTAGTACTACTCTCGCCCAAATGGGTTTCATACCCAAAAGACTGGCTAGTTTTTACGTTGGCTCGCCAAGCCTATCACAACCCTTAGATATGAAACCCTTTCACGAGGACTTCCTAGGAGGTCACCCATCCTAGTACTATTCTCGCTCAAATGGGTTTCATACCTATGGGACTGGCTAGTTTTTACGTTGGCTCGCCAAGCCTATCACAACCCTCCTCCTTTACCCGGGCTTGGGACCGGCTATGCCTAGAAGACATAGGCGGAGTTTATCATGTTTATCTAAATATAAAAAAAATGATATGCTCATGATAACTTTCATTTTTGAAACATAATGTAATTCTTACTCCAGTTTGATGGAATATACGCTTCTGTTCTTCTGTAAACTGCAGCGGTACGCATCATTAGATTTTTGGCCGCAGCTTGCAAACCATAAATTAGAGTTGAGCAAAATTGGTCCCGTAGGAAAATTTATTGTGAATCCCACAACTTTAACCATTCGCTCAATTTTAGATTACACACTGTTTAATACCAGTTTTACAACTAAGTTAAGGCTCGCAAGGCAACGAATCCCAAGATGAATAGGTAGCATAAATATCTCCAATCTGTCTACATAATATCCAACTAATGACTAATTATAGTTAGGGTTTACCTTTGCTACATGGAATCATTCTTCCATGGCAAGCTCACGAATTCTCCTTCCTTCCATGTCCTTTTCTCCGCTTTGATTGGCTGTTGCATTGCTCTCTTCCAATTGGATGTATTCCCTTCTGTCTTCCGGTTAAACTCTCCTGAAGCAATCTATGAGCTTCTCTAGCATTGTCTACACTTCAGATCTATTTCTTTCCCTGATTGGTAGCTATATCACACACACCCCACGCACCGCAGCAAGAAGAGTAGAAGCTACTTGAAAACTGAAGGCAACAATGCGTACAGGCAACAACATGTCGACGTTTGGCTTCGGCGGCAACATCGTCCTGCGATCAGCGTAGCTCACGACAGTAGAACTTGATGGCGGTCCGCAGCAAGAAGTGCAGAAGCAACTTGAAAACTGCAGGCAACAATGCGTACAGGCAACAACAGGTCGACGTATGGCTTCGGCGGCAACATCGTCCTGCGATCAGCATAGCTCACGACAGTAGAACTTGATGGCGGCAGCGAGGACCAGCGGAACGGCGGCCAGCAGCAGTTTCTTATTGCGTGGTGCAGCCGTGCAGCGCCTGGGTTTGAGGGCCGCTACCACGAAGACGTGAAGATGGTCTAGGTTTATTAGTCGATTTTTTATTTAGAGGGAACTATTAGCTGATTGTTTTAGTTGAAGATAATAAATACCTGCCCGTATATGGGGGGAGTCGTTAGTCACATGGAGTATACGGGGAGAGTCGTTGGTCACATGGAGACTTCCTTTAATCTGAGCCGCTATAATTCTGTAAGCCGAAAAAAAGATAGTTAATCTAGACCAAAAAAAACAGATAGTTAATCTTGACCGTAATAATTCGGTCCCACCAGATTAACGGCTCGTAAAATCTAATTAACGTGGGAATTTCTTGGAAGTCTAGAATTAGTATAGGTATAGATAGATAGATAGATAGATAGATAGATAGATAGGTAGCATTTTCCAAATAAAAACGGCAGCAGTTCTCGTGAGCGCTAAAGTATCTGTTTTTTACAACAATATATCAAGACTTTCCCCAAGTCTTTCCAACGGTTCTACTTGGCACAAACACTAATTAAACACAAAAAACACAACCAAAACAGAGGCTAGATAAATTATTTATTACTAAACAGGAGCAAAAAGCAAGGAATAAAAATAAAATTGGGTTGCCTCCCAGCGCAATCGTTTAACGCCCCTAGCTAGGCATAAAAAGCAAGGATAGATCTAGGTATTGCCATCTTTGGTTCGTAATCCATAAGTGGCTCTCATAATAGATTCATAAGGTAATTTAATTTCCTTTCTAGGAAAGTGTTCCATGCCTTTCCTTAACGGAAATTGAAATCTAATATTTCCTTCCTTCATATCAATAATTGCACCAATCGTTCTAAGGAAAGATCTACCAAGAATAATAGGACATGAAGGATTGCAATCTATGTCAAGAACAATAAAATCTACGGGCACATTATTCCTATTTGCGACAATAAGAACATCATTAATTCTTCCCATAGGTTTCTTAATAGTGGAATACGCAAGGTGCATGTTTAGAGAGCAATCATCAAAATCACGGAAACCTAACAAATCACACAAGGTCTTCGGAATCATGGAAACACTAGCACTCAAATCACACAAAGCATAGCATTCATGATCTTTAATTTTAATTTTAATAGTTGGTTCCACTCATCATAAAGTTTTCTAGGGATAGAAACTTCCAACTCAAGTTTTTCTTCATAAGATTGCATCAAGGCATCAACGATATGTTTAGTAAACGCTTTATTTTTTACTATAAGCATGAGGAGAATTTAGCACGGATTGCAACAAGGAAATACAATCAATCAAAGAGCAATTTTCCTAATTAAATTCCTTGAAATCCATAATAGTGGGTTTAGCAGCATCTAGGATTTTAATTTCTTCAATCCCACTTTCATCAAATTTAGCATCAAGATCTAAAAACTCCGAATTTTTGGAACGCCTTCTAGGTGAAGGTGGATCATATTCAGTCCCATCATTATCAAGATTCATATTGCAAAACAAAGATTTAATAGGGGACACATCAATAACTTTTAGATCTTCATCTTTATTTTCATAGGAACTAGAAGAACATGCTCTTATAAAGGCATCTTTCTTAGCACGCATTCTAGCGGTTCTTTCTTTGCACTCATCAATGGAAATTCTCATGGCTTTGAAAGACTCATTGATATCATGCTTAGGTGGAATAGATCTAAGTTTTAAAGAATCAACATCAAGAGAAATTTTATCAACGTTCCTAGCCAAATCATCAATTTTAAGCAATTTTTCTTCAATCAAAGCATTGAAATTCTTTTGCGAAGTAATGAATTCTTTAATACTGGATTCAAAATGAGAGGGCATCTTATTATAATTTCCATAAGAAATGTTGTAGAAATTACCATAATTATTAAAGGAATTACTAGGATAAGGCCTAGGATTAAAGTTTCCTCTATACGCGTTGTTATCAAAATTATTCCTACCACCAAAATTCACATCCATAGATTCATTATTATTCTCAATCAAAGTAGACAAAGGCATATCATTAGGATCAGAAGAAACACTCTTACTAGCAAATAATTTCATAAGTTCATCCATCTTTCCACTCAAAATATTAATTTCTTCTATCGCATACACCTTTTTATTAGTGGATCTTTCAGTATGCCATTGAGAATAATTAACCATAATATTATCTAGGAGTTTAGTGGCTTCTCCTAAGTTGATTTCCATAAAAGTGCCTCCCGCGGCATAAAATTCAATCTGGCATAATTTTTTTGTATAATCATCCACAAATTCAAACCATGAGTAGGGCAATTACGTATCATTAATTTCATCCTCTCCCAAGCTTGTGCAGCATGTTCATGATCAAGTTGCTTAAAATTCATAATATCGTTTCTAAGGGAGATGATCTTAGCAGGAGGAAAATACTTAGAGATAAAAGCATATTTGCACTTATTCCACGAATCAATACTATTTTTAGGCAAAGACGAAAACCAAGCTTTAGCATGATCTCTAAGCGAAAAAGGAAATATCTTCAATTTAACAATATCATTATCAACATCTTTCTTCTTTTGCATATCACACAAATCAACGAAGCTATTTAGATGGGTAGCGGCATCTTCACTAGGAAGGTCGGAAAACAGATCTTTCATGACAAGATTCAGCAAAGTGACATTAATTTCACAAGATTCAGCATCGGTAAGAGGAGCAATCAGAGTGCTAATAAAATCATTGTTGTTGGTATTGGTAAAGACACACAATTTAGTGTTATCTTGAGCCATCGTGACAAGCAAGCAATCCAACACACAAGCAAACAAAAAGCAAGCGGGCAAAAAGAGGCAAATAGAGAAAGAGATGGAGGATAGAGAGAGAGGGCGAATAAAACGACAAGGGTGAAGTGGGGGAGAGGAAAACGAGAGGCAAATGACAAATAATGTAATGCGGGAGATAGGGGTATGTAATGGGTACTTGGTATGTTGACTTTTGCGTAGACTCCCCGGCAACGGCGCCAGAAATGGCTCATTGTCGGGAGTCAAATCTTGACTTGCCCGAACCTCCCCGGCAACGGCACCAGAAATTCTTCTTGCTACCTCTTGAGCACTGCGTTGAATTTCCTTGAAGAGGAAAGGATGATGCAGCAAAGTAGCGTAAGTATTTCCCTCAGTTTTTGAGAACCAAGGTATCAATCCAGTAGGAGGCTGCACGCAAGTCCCTAGTACCTGCACAAAACAAATAACTCCTCGCAACCAACACGATAAGGGGTTGTCAATCCCTTCACGATCACTTATGAGAGTGAGATCTGATAGATATGATAAGATAATATTTTTGGTATTTTTATGATAAAGATGCAAAGTAAAATAAAAGCAAAGTAAAAAGTAAAGGAAATAACTAAGTATTGGAAGATCAATATGATGAAGATAGACCCGGGGGCCATAGGTTTCACTAGTGGCTTCTCTCAAGAGCATAAGTATTTTACGGTGGGTGAACGAATTACTGTTGAGCAATTGACATAATTAAGCATAGTTATGAGAATATCTAGGTATGATCATGTATATAGGCATCACGTCCGAGACAAGTAAACCGACTCCTGCCTGCATCTACTACTATTACTCCACTCATCGACCGCTATCCAGCATGCATCTAGAGTATTAAGTTCATGAAAACAGAGTAACGCCTTAAGCAAGATGACATGATGTAGAGGGATAAATTCATGCAATATGATAAAAAAACCATCTTGTTATCCTCGATGGCAACAATACAATACGTGCCTTGCTGCCCCTACTGTCACTGGGAAAGGACACTGCAAGATTGAACCCAAAGCTAAGCACTTCTCCCATTGCAAGAAAGATCAATCTAGTAGGCCAAACCAAACTGATAATTCGAAGAGGCTTGCAAAGATAACTAATCATACATAAAAGAATTCAGAGAAGATTCAAATATTGTTCATAGATAATCTTGATCATAAACCCACAATTCATCGGTCTCAACAAACACACCGCAAAAAGAAGATTACATCGAATAGATCTCCACAAGAGAGGGGGAGAACATTGTATTGAGATCCAAAAAGAGAGAAGAAGCCATCTAGCTAATAACTATGGACCCGAAGGTCTGAGGTAAACTACTCACACTTCATCGGAGAGGCTATGGTGTTGATGTAGAAGCCCTCTGTGATGGATGCCCCCTCCGGCGGAGCTCCAGAACAGGCCCCAAGATGGGATCTCATGGATACAGGAAGTTACGGCGGTGGAATTAGGGTTTTGGCTCCGTATCTGATAGTTTGGGGGTACGTAGTGTTGGAAATATGCCCTAGAGGCAATAATAAAAGCATTATTATTATATTTCTTTGTTCATGATAATTGTCTTTATTCATGCTATAATTGTATTATCCGGAAATCGTAATACATGTGTGAATAACAGACACCAACATGTCCCTAGTAAGCCTCTAGTTGACTAGCTCGTTGATCAATAGATAGTCATGGTTTCCTGGCTATGGACATTGGATGTCATTGATAACGGGATCACATCATTAGGATAATGATGTGATGGACAAGACCCAATCCTAAGCATAGCGTGAGATCGTGTAGTTCGTTTGCTAGAGCTTTTCTAATGTCAAGTATCTTTTCCTTTGACCATGAGATCGTGTAACTCCCGGATACCGTAGGAGTGCTTTGGGTGTATCAAACGTCACAACGTAACTGGGTGACTATAAAGGTGCATTACAGGTATCTCTGAAAGTGTCTGTTGGGTTGACACGGATCGAGACTGGGATTTGTCACTCCGTATGACGGAGAGATATCACTGGGCCCACTCGGTAATGCATCATCATAATGAGCTCAAAGTGACCAAGTGTCTGGTCACGGGATCATGCATTATGGTACGAGTAAAGTGACTTGCCGGTAACGAGATTGAACGAGGTATTGGGATACCGACGATCAGATCTCGGGCAAGTAACATATCGATTGACAAAGGGAATTGCATACGGGGTTGATTAAATCCTCGACATCGTGGTTCATCCGATGAGATCATCGTGGAGCATGTGGGAGCCAACATGGGTATCCAGATCCCGCTGTTGGTTATTGACCGGAGAGCGATCTCGGTCATGTCTACATGTCTCCCGAACCCGTAGGGTCTACACACTTAAGGTTCAGTGACGCTAGGGTTGTAGGGATATGTATATGCAGTAACCCGAATGTTGTTCGGAGTCCCGGATGAGATCCCGAACGTCACGAGGAGTTCCGGAATGGTCCGGAGGTAAAGATTTATATATGGGAAGTCCTGTTTCGGGCATCGGGACAAGTTTCGGGGTTATCGGTATTGTACCGGGACCACCGGAAGGGTCCCGGGGGTCCACCGGGTGAGTCCACCTGTCCCGGGGGGCCACATGGGCTGTAGGGGGTGCGCCTTGGCCTACATGGGCCAAGGGCACCAGCCCCACATAGGCACATGCGCCTAGGGTTTGAGGGGGGAAGAGTCCTAGGAGGGGAAGGCACCTCCTAGGTGCCTTGGGGGGGAGGGAAACCCCCCTTGGCCGCCGCCCCCCTAGGAGATTGGATCTCCTAGGGCCGGCCACCCCCCCTTGGCCCTCCTATATATAGTGGGGGAAAGGAGGGACTTCATGGCTTGGCCTTTGGTTGCCTCCTTCTCCCTCTCCAACACCTCCTCCTCCTCCATAGTGCTTGGCGTAGCCCTGCCGGAGTACTGCAGCTCCATCAACACCACGCCGTCGTGCTGCTGCTAGTGCCATCTCCCTCAACCTCTCCTCCCCCTTGCTGGATCAATAAGGAGGAGACGTGGCTGTTCCGTACGTGTGTTGAACGCGGAGGTGCCGTCCGTTCGGTGCTAGGATCTCCGGTGATTTGGATCACGTCGTGTTCGACTACATCATCCCCGTTCTTTGAACGCTTCCGCTCGCGATCTACAAGGTATGTAGATGCATCTAATCACTCGTTGCTAGATGAACTCATAGATGGATCTTGGTGAAACCGTAGGAAAATTTTTGTTTTCTGCAACGTTCCCCATCAGTGGTATCAGAGCTAGGTCTATGCGTAGTTCTTCTTGCACGAGTAGAACACAATTTGTTGTGGGCGTAGATTTGTCAACTTTCTTGCCGCTACTAGTCTTATCTTGCTTCAGCGGTATTGTGGGATGAAGCGGCCTGGACCAACCTTACACGTACGCTTACGTGAGACCGGTTCCACCGACTAACATGCACTAGTTGCATAAGGTGGCTGGCGGGTGTCTGTCTCTCCTACTTTAGTTGAAGCGGATTCGATGAAAAGGGTCCTTATGAAGGGTAAATAGAAGTTGACAAATCACGTTGTGTCTTTCACGTAGGTAAGAAAACGTTCTTGCTAGAACCCTACTTCAGCCACGTAAAACTTGCAACAACAATTAGAGAACGTCTAACTTGTTTTTGCAGCAAGTGCTTTGTGATATGATATGGCCAAAGTTGTGATGAATGATGAATGATCTATATGTCATGTATGAGATGTTCATGCTATTGTAATAGGAATCACGACTTGCATGTCGATGAGTATGACAACCGGCAGGAGCCATATGAGTTGTCTTTATTTTTTGTATGACCTGTGTGTCATTGAAGAACGCCATGTAAACTACTTTACTTTATTACTAAACGCGTTAGTCATAGAAGTAGAAGTAGTCGTTGGTGTGACAACTTCATGAAGACACGATGATGGAAATCATGATGATGGAGATCATGGTGTCATGTCGGTGACAAGATGATCATGGAGCCCCGAAGATGAAGATCAAAGGAGCTATATGATATTGGCCATATCATGTCACTACTTTATATAATTGCATGTGATGTTTATTATGTTTTATGCATCTTGTTTACTTAGGACGACGGTAGTAAATAAGATGATCCCTTACAACAATTTCAACAAGTGTTCTCCCCTAACTGTGCACCGTTGCTAAAGTTCGTCGTTTCGAAGCACCACGTGATGATCGGGTGTGATAGATCCTTACGTTCACATACAACGGGTGTAAGACAGTTTTACACAGCGAAAACACTTAGGGTTAACTTGACGAGCCTAGCATGTACAGACATGGCCTCGGAACACGGAGACCGAAAGGTCGAACACGAGTCGTATGGAACATACGATCAACATGAGAATGTTCACCGATGATGACTAGTCCGTCTCACGTGATGATCGGACACGGCCTAGTCGACTCGGATTGTGTAACACTTAGATGACCAAAGGGATGTCAAATCTGAGTGGGAGTTCATTATAATTTGATTAGATGAACTTAATTATCATGAACTTAGTCTAAATATTTTACAATATGTCTTATAGATCAAATGGCCAACGTAGTCCTCAACTTCAACGCGTTCCTAGAGAAAACCAAGCTGAAAGACAATGGCAGCAACTATACGGACTGGGTCCAGAACCTAAGGATCATCCTCATAGCTGCCAAGAAAGATTATGTCCTACAAGCACCGCTGGGTGACGCACCTGTCCTCCCTGCAGAACAAGACGTTATGAACGCTTGGCAGGCACGTTCCGATGACTACTCCCTCGTTCAGTGCGGCATGCTTTACAGCTTAGAGCCGGGGCTCCAAAAGCGTTTTGAGAGACATGGAGCATATGAGATGTTCGAAGAGCTGAAAATGGTTTTCCAAGCTCATGCTCGGGTCGAGAGATATGAAGTCTCCGACAAATTCTTCAGCTGTAAGATGGAGGAAAATAGTTCTGTCAGTGAGCACATACTCACTATGTCTGGGTTACATAACCGCTTGACTCAGCTGGGAGTTAATCTCCCGGATGATGCGGTCATTGACAGAATCCTCCAGTCGCTTCCACCAAGCTACAAGAGCTTTGTGATGAACTTCAATATGCAGGGGATGGAAAAGACCATTCCTGAAGTATTTGCTATGCTGAAATCAGCAGAGGTAGAAGTCAAGAAGGAACATCAAGTGTTGATGGTCAATAAAACCACTAAGTTCAAGAAGGGCAAGGGTAAAAAGAACTTCAAAAAGGACGGCAAGGTAGTTGCCGCGCCCAGCAAGCAAGCTGCCGGGAAGAAGCCAAAGAATGGACCCAAGCCCGAGACTGAGTGCTTTTATTGCAAGGAAAGTGGTCACTGGAAGCGGAACTGCCCCAAATACTTAGCGGACAAGAAGGCCGGCAAAACCAAAGGTATATTTGATATACATGTAATTGATGTGTACCTTACCAGTAATCATAGTGACTCCTGGGTATTTGATACCGGTGCCGTTGCTCATATTTGTAACACACAGCAGGAGCTGCGGAATAAACGGAGACTGGCGAAGGACGAGGTGATGATGCGCGTCGGGAATGGTTCCAAGGTCGATGTGATCGCCGTCGGCACGCTACCTCTACATTTACCTACGGGATTAGTTTTGAACCTCAATAATTGTTATTTTGTGCCAAGTTTGAGCATGAACATTGTATCAGGATCTCGTTTAATTCGAGATGGCTACTCATTTAAATCCGAGAATAATGGTTGTTCTATTTATATGAGAGATATGTTTTATGGTCATGCTCCGATGGTGAATGGTTTATTCTTTATGAATCTCGAGCGTAATGCTACACATATTCATAGTGTAAGTACCAAAAGATGTAAGATTGATAGTGATAGTCCCACATACTTGTGGCACTGCCGCCTTGGTCACATAGGTGTCAAACGCATGAAGAAGCTCCATGCTGATGGACTTTTAGAGTCTCTTGATTACGAATCATTTGACACGTGTGAACCATGCCTCATGGGTAAAATGACCAAGACTCCATTCTTAGGAACAATGGAGCGAGCAACCAACTTATTGGAAATCATACATACTGATGTGTGCGGTCCAATGAGTGTTGAGGCTCGCGGTGGCTATCGTTATGTTCTCACCCTCACTGATGACTTGAGTAGATATGGGTATGTCTACTTAATGAAACACAAGTCTGAGACCTTTCAAAAGTTCAAGGAATTTCAGAGTGAAGTTGAGAATCAACGTGACAGGAAAATCAAGTTTCTACGATCAAATCGTGGAGGAGAATACTTGAGTCACGAGTTTGGTACACACTTAAGAAAATGTGGAATAGTTTCACAACTCACGCCGCCTGGAACACCTCAGCGTAATGGTGTGTCCGAACGTCGTAATCGCACTCTATTAGATATGGTACGATCTATGATGTCTCTTGCCGATTTACCACTATCTTTTTTGGGGCTATGCTTTAGAGACTGCCGCATTCACTTTAAATAGGGCACCGTCGAAATCCGTTGAGACGACACCGTATGAATTGTGGTTTGGGAAGAAACCTAAGCTGTCGTTTCTAAAAGTTTGGGGATGCGATGCTTATGTCAGGAAACTTCAACCTGAAAAGCTCGAACCCAAATCGGAAAAATGCGTCTTCATAGGATACCCTAAAGAAACTGTTGGGTATATCTTCTACCTCAGATCCGAAGGCAAGATCTTTGTTGCCAAGAATGGGTCCTTTCTGGAGAAAGAGTTTCTCTCGAAAGAAGTAAGTGGGAGGAAAGTAGAGCTTGATGAAGTATTACCTCCTGAACCGGAAAATGGCGCAACTCAAGAAAATGTTCCTGAGGTGCCTGCACCGGCTAGAGAGGAAGTTAATGATAATGATCAAGATACTTCTGATCAAGCTCCTACTGAAATTCGAAGGTCCACAAGGACATGTTCCACACCAAAGTGGTACGGCAACCCTGTCTTGGAAATCATGTTGTTAGACAACAGTGAACCTTCGAACTATGAAGAAGCGATGGCGGGCCCGGATTCCGACAAATGGCTAGAAGCCATGAAATCCGAGATAGGATCCATGTATGAAAACGAAGTATGGACTTTGACTGACTTGCCCGTAGAACGGCGAGCCATAGAAAATAAATGGATCTTTAAGAAGAAGACAGACGCGGATGGTAATGTGACCATCTATAAAGCTCGGCTTGTCGCTAAGGGTTATCGACAAGTTCAAGGGGTTGACTACGATGAGACTTTCTCACCGGTAGTGAAGCTGAAGTCCGTCCGAATCATGTTAGAAATTGCCGCATTTTATGATTATGAAATTTGGCAAATGGACGTCAAAACGGCATTCCTTAATGGTTTCCTTAAGGAAGAATTGTATATGATGCAGCCGGAAGGTTTTGTCGATCCTAAAAATGCTGACAAGGTGTGCAGGCTCCAACGCTCGATTTATTGGCTGGTGCAAGCATCTCGGAGTTGGAACATTCATTTTGATGAGATGATCAAAGCGTTTGGGTTTACACAGACTTATGGAGAAGCCTGTGTTTACAAGAAAGTGAGTGGGAGCTCTATAGCATTTCTCATACTATATGTAGATGACATACTTTTGATGGGAAATGATATAGAACTTTTGGACAGCATTAAGGCCTACTTGAATAAGAGTTTTTCAATGAAGGACCTTGGAGAAGCTGCTTATATATTAGGCATCAAGATCTATAGGGATAGATCGAGACGCCTCATAGGTCTTTCACAAAGCACATATCTTGATAAGATTTTGAAGAAGTTCAAAATGGATCAGTCCAAGAAGGGGTTCTTGCCTGTTTTGCAAGGTGTGAAATTGAGCTCAGCTCAATGTCCGACCACGGCAGAAGATATAGAAGAGATGAGTGTCATCCCCTATGCCTCAGCCATAGGTTCTATTATGTATGCCATGCTGTGTACCAGACCTGATGTAAACCTTGCCGTAAGTTTGGTAGGAAGGTACCAAAGTAATCCCGGCAAGGAACACTGGACAGCGGTCAAGAATATCCTGAAGTACCTGAAAAGGACTAAGGAAATGTTTCTCGTTTATGGAGGTGACGAAGAGCTCATCGTAAAGGGTTACGTCGACGCTAGCTTCGACACAGATCTGGATGACTCTAAGTCACAAACCGGATACGTGTATATTTTGAATGGTGGGGCAGTAAGCTGGTGCAGTTGCAAGCAGAGCGTCGTGGCGGGATCTACATGTGAAGCGGAGTACATGGCAGCCTCGGAGGCAGCACATGAAGCAATTTGGATGAAGGAGTTCATCACCGACCTAGGAGTCATACCCAATGCGTCGGGGCCGATCAAGCTCTTCTGTGACAACACTGGAGCTATTGCACTTGCCAAGGAGCCCAGGTTTCACAAGAAGACAAGGCACATCAAGCGTCGCTTCAACTCCATTCGTGAAAATGTTCAAGATGGAGACATAGAGATTTGTAAAGTACATACGGACCTGAATGTAGCGGATCCGTTGACTAAACCTCTCCCTAGAGCAAAACATGATCAACACCAGAATTCCATGGGTGTTCGATTCATCACAATGTAACTAGATTATTGACTCTAGTGCAAGTGGGAGACTATTGGAAATATGCCCTAGAGGCAATAATAAAAGCATTATTATTATATTTCTTTGTTCATGATAATTGTCTTTATTCATGCTATAATTGTATTATCCGGAAATCATAATACATGTGTGAATAACAGACACCAACATGTCCCTAGTAAGCCTCTAGTTGACTAGCTCGTTGATCAATAGATAGTCATGGTTTCCTGGCTATGGACATTGGATGTCATTGATAACGGGATCACATCATTAGGATAATGATGTGATGGACAAGACCCAATCCTAAGCATAGCGTGAGATCGTGTAGTTTGTTTGCTAGAGCTTTTCTAATGTCAAGTATCTTTTCCTTTGACCATGAGATCGTGTAACTCCCGGATACCGTAGGAGTGCTTTGGGTGTATCAAACGTCACAACGTAACTGGGTGACTATAAAGGTGCATTACAGGTATCTCCGAAAGTGTCTGTTGGGTTGACACGGATCGAGACTGGGATTTGTCACCACGTATGACGGAGAGATATCACTGGGCCCACTCGGTAATGCATCATCATAATGAGCTCAAAGTGACCAAGTGTCTGGTCACGGGATCATGCATTACGGTACGAGTAAAGTGACTTGCCGGTAACGAGATTGAACGAGGTATTGGGATACCGACGATCGGATCTCGGGCAAGTAACATATCAATTGACAAAGGGAATTGCATACGGGGTTGATTAAATCCTCGACATCGTGGTTCATCCGATGAGATCATCGTGGAGCATGTGGGAGCCAACATGGGTATCTAGATCCAGCTATTGGTTATTGACCGGAGAGCGATCTCGGTCATGTCTACATGTCTCCCGAACCCGTAGGGTCTACACACTTAAGGTTCAGTGACGCTAGGGTTGTAGGGATATGTATATGCAGTAACCCGAATGTTGTTCGGAGTCCCGGATGAGATCCCGGACGTCACGAGGAGTTCCGGAATGGTCCGGAGGTAAATATTTATATATGGGAAGTCATGTTTCGGGCATCGGGACAAGTTTCGGGGTTATCGGTATTGTACCGGGACCACCGGAAGGGTCCCGGGGGTCCACCGGGTGAGTCCACCTGTCCCAGGGGGCCACATGGGCTGTAGGGGGTGCGCCTTGGCCTACATGGGCCAAGGGCACCAGCCCCACATAGGCCCATGCGCCTAGGGTTTGAGGGGGGAAGAGTCCTAGGAGGGGAAGGCACCTCCTAGGTGCCTTGGGGGGAGGGAAACCCCCCTTGGCCGCCGCCCCCCTAGGAGATTGGATCTCCTAGGGCCGGCCACCCCCCCTTGGCCCTCCTATATATAGTGGGGGAAAGGAGGGACTTCATGGCTTGGCCTTTGGTTGCCTCCTTCTCCCTCTCCAACACCTCCTCCTCCTCCATAGTGCTTGGCGTAGCCCTGCCGGAGTACTGCAGCTCCATCAACACCACGCCGTCGTGCTGCTGCTGGTGCCATCTCCCTCAACCTCTCCTCCCCCCTTGCTGGATCAAGAAGGAGGAGACGTGGCTGTTCCGTACGTGTGTTGAACGCGAAGGTGCCGTCCGTTCGGTGCTAGGATCTCCGGTGATTTGGATCACGTCGTGTTCGACTACATCATCCCCGTTCTTTGAACGCTTCCGCTCGCGATCTACAAGGTATGTAGATGCATCTAATCACTCGTTGCTAGATGAACTCATAGATGGATCTTGGTGAAACCGTAGGAAAATTTTTGTTTTCTGCAACGTTCCCCATCACGTAGGTATATATATATAGGAGGAAGGGGTACGTCGGTGGAGCAACAAGGGGCCCACGAGGGTGGAGGGTGCGCCTGGGGGGTAGGCGTGCTCCCCTACCTCGTGGCCTGCTCCTTTGTTTCTTGACGTTGGGTCCAAGTCTCATGGATCATGTTCGGTGAGAAAATCACATTCCCGAAGGTTTCATTCCGTTTGGACTCCGTTTAATATTCCTTTTCTTCAAAAACCTAAAATAGGCAAAAAAACAGCAATTCTGGGCTGGGCCTCCGGTTAATAGGTTAGTCCCAAAAATAATCTAAAAGTGGATAATAAAGCCCAATAATGTCCAAAACAGTAGATAATATAGCATGGAGCAATCAAAAATTATAGATACGTTGGAGACGTATCATCACCCTTGGGTGGAGGAGAATCCCCTAGGATTCCGACAGGCAAATTATGTTTCAGGATGGGTTCCTGTTTAAAGAATACTTCATCTATTTCCCTTCTTTCATTCATGAACATATCATTTTCATGGTCTAGCAAATATTGTTCTAAAGGATCACTAGGAGGCACGACAATAGAAGCAAGACCAATAATTTCATCTTTACTAGGCAATTCCTCTTCATGGTGTTGTCTATGAAATTTAGAAAAGTTGAACTCATGAGACATATCATCTAGACCAACAGTAACAACATCCTTTTCGCAGTCTATCTTAGCATTAACAGTGTTCAAGAAGGGTCTACCAAATATAATGGGACAAAAGTTATCTTGTGGGGAACCAAGAACAAGAAAATCAACAGGATATTTAGTTTTCCCACACAAGACTTCAACATCTCTAACAATTCCAATTGGTGAAATAGAATCTTTATTGGCAAGTTTAATTGTGACATCAATATCTTCTAATTCAGCAGGTGCAATATCATGCATAATTTCTTTGTATAAGTCAATAGGTATTGCACTAGCACTAGGACCCATATCACATAAGCCATGATAACAGTGATCTCCTATTTTAACAGAAATAACAGGCATGCCTACCACAGGTCTATGTTTATCTTTAGCACAAGGTTTGGCAATTCTAGCAGTCTCATCACAGAAATAAATAACATGCCCATCAATATTATCAGCCAAGAGATCCATAACAATAGCAATATTAGGTTCAACTTTAACTTGCTCAGGAGGTGTATATGTTCTAATATTGCTTTTACGAACCACAGTTGAAGCTTTAGCATGATCTTTTATCCTAATAGGAAAAGGTGGTTTCTCAACATAAGTAGTAGGAACAATAGAATCATTATAAGTAATAGTCTTTTCTTCAACTTTAATAGGTGCAACTACTTTTACTTCTATGGGAGGATGATATTTAAACCACTTCTCCTTAGGGAGATCAACATGAGTAGCAAAAGATTCACAGAAAGAAGCTACTATTTCAGAGTCAAGTCCATATTTAGTGCTAAATTTACGGAAAACATCGGTATCCATAAAAGATTTAACACAATCAAACTTAGGTGTCATACCTGACTTCTTACCTTCGTCGAGGTCCCAATCTTCAGAGTTGTGTTTAATTCTTTCCAATAAATCCCATTTGAATTCAATAGTCTTCATCATAAAAGAGCCAACACAAGAAGTATTGAGCATGGTGTGATTGTTATGAGAAAGCCGAGCATAAATTTTTTGAATAATTACTTCTCTTGGAAGCTCATGATTGGGGCATGAATATAACATTGATTTAAGCCTCCCCCAAGCTTGAGCGATGCTTTCTCCTTCGTGAGGCCAAAAATTATATATATAATTGCGATCACGATGAACAAGATGCATAGGATAAAACTTCTAATGAAATTCCAATTTCAATCGTTTGTAGTTCCATGATCCCATATCATCACATAGCCTATACCATGGCAATGCATCTCCCTTCAAAGATAAAGGGAAGACCTTCTTCTTAATAACATCATCGGGCACACCTGCGAGCTTAAATAATCCACAAACTTCATCCACATATATTAGGTGCTCATCAAGATGCATTGTTCCGTCTCCTGCAAAAGGATTAGCTAGCAGTTTTTCTATCATACCCGAAGGAATCTCAAAGTAGACATTTTCATTTTCAGTAGGTTCAATAGGTTGAGGAGCAACTCTTTGCTCTACTGGTCGGGGTGAAGATACCCCGAACAAGCCCCTCAGAGGATTACTTTCCATAGCAACAAGTGACAGTAATTTTCAGCACACTATATAAATTTTTCCTTACCAAATTCCACGTACCAAAGGCGCTTCACTCCCCGGCAACGGCGCCACAAAAGAGTCTTGATGACCCACAAGTATAGGGGATCTGTCGTAGTCCTTTCGATAAGTAAGAGTGTTGAACCCAACGAGGAGCAGAAGGAAATGATAAGTGGTTTTCAGCAAGGTATTCTCTGCAAGCACTGAAATTATAGGTAATAGATAGTTTTGTGATAAGATAATTTGTAACAAGCAACAAGTAACAAAAGTAAATAAAGTGCAGCAAGGTGGCCCAATCCTTTTGTAGCAACGGACAAGCCTGGAAAAATTCTTATATAGAGAAAAGCGTTCCCGAGGACACATGGGAATTATCGTCAAGCTAGTTTTCATCACGTTCATATGATTCACGTTCGGTACTTTGATAATTTGGTATGTGGGTGGACCGGTGCTTGGGTACTGTCCTTACTTGGACAAGCATTCCACTTATGATTAACCTCTATTGCAAGCATCCGCAACTACAACAAAAGTATTAAGGTAAACCTAACCATAGCATGAAACATATGGATCCAAATCAGCCCCTTACGAAGCAACGCATAAACTAGGGTTTAAGCTTCTGCCACTCTAGCAACCCATCATCTACTTATTACTCCCCAATGCCTTCCTCTAGGCCCAAATAATGGTGAAGTGTCATGTAGTCTACGTTCACATAACACCACTAGAGGAGAGACAACATACATCTCATCAAAATATCGAACGAATACCAAATTCACATGACTACTAATAGCAAGACTGCTCCCATGTCCTCAGGAACAAACGTAACTACTCACAAAGCATATTCATGTTCATAATCAGAGGGGTATTAATATGCATATAGGATCTGAACATATGATCTTCCACCAAATAAACCAACTAGCATCAACTACAAGGAGTAATTAACACTACTAGCAACCCACAGGTACCAATCCCAGACTTAGAGACAAGAATTGGATACAAGAGATGAACTAGGGTTTGAGAGGAGATGGTGCTGGTGAAGATGTTGATGGAGATTGCCCTCTCCCGATGAGAGGAGCATTTGTGATGACGATGGCGATGATTTCCCCCTCCCGGAGGGAAGTTTCCCCGGCAGAACAGCTCCGCCGGAGCCCTAGATTGGTTCCGCCAAGGTTCCGCCTCGTGGCGGCGGAGTCTTGTCCCGAAAGCTGGCTTATGATTTTTTTTCTCATCGAAAGACTCCATATAGCAGAAGATGGGCATCGGAGGGCCACCAGGGGGCCCACAAGGCAGGGGGCGCGCCCAGGGGGGTAGGGCGCGCCCCCCACCCTCGTGGGCAGGGTGCGGCCCCCTCCGGAACTTCTTGCGCTCAGTATTTTTTATATATTCTGAAAATGACTTCCATGAAGTTTCAGGACTTTTGGACCTGTGCAGAATAGGTCTCTAATATTTGATCCTTTCCCAGCCCAGAATCCCAGCTGCTGGCATTCTCCCTCTTTATGTAAACCTTGTAAAATAAGATAAAATAGGCATAAGTATTATGACATAATGTGTAATAACTGCCCATAATGCAATAAATATCGATATAAAAGCATGATGCAAAATGGACATATCAGCATCGGAGGGCCACCAGGGGGCCCACGAGGCAGGGGGCGCGCCTAGGGGGGTAGGGCGCGCCCCCACCCTCGTGGCTGGTGGGTGGCCCCCCTCTAGTACTTCTTGCGCTCAGTATTTTTTATATATTCTAGAAATAACTTCTGTGAAGTTTCAGGACTTTTGGAGCTATGCATAATAGGTCTCTAATATTTGCTCCTTTTCCAGCCCAGAATCCCAGCTGCCGGTATTCTCCCTCTTCATGTAAACCTTGTAAAATAAGAGAGAGTAGGCATAAGTATTGTGACATAATGTGTAATAACAGCCCACAATGCAATAAATATCGATATAAAAGCATGATGCAAAACAGACGTATCAGTATTCTATTTCTTAGTCCTGAAGATATGCAAGAGGCAAAGAAATCTATGAAAGAAAAGGGTATTAAAGCTGAAGATGTTAAGAATTTACCACCTATTGAAGAAATACATGGTCTTGATAACCCGACACGGGTAGTAAAGGTAAATTCTCTCTATAGATTTGATGAAGGTGATATCCCTCATTATAAGTCTGCTAGCCAATGCTTAGATGAGTTTGATAATTTTATTATTGAATAAGAAAACTACAATGCTTATGTTCGTAGACAATTGAAACACAATGCTTATATGATTGAACACTTGAGTGATTATATGTCTAGAGTTAAAGGTAAACTTAAACTTATTAGTAAACATGCTTCTATGATTACCACTCAAGTAGAACAAGTACTTAAAGCTCAGAATGATTTGCTCAATGAATTAAATAATAAGAAAAACTGTAATGCTATTAGAGTTGTGACTAGAGGGGGTAAAATGACTCAGGAACCTTTGTATCCTGAAGGCCACCCTAAGAGAATTGAGCAAGATTCTCAGAGAACTAATGTTGATGCACCTAGTTCTTCTAAGAAGAAGAAAGAGAAAAATGATAGAACTTTGCATGCTTCTAGTGAACCTGTTGTTGACACATGTGAGAATCCCAATGATATTTCTATTTCTGATGCTGAAACACAATCTGGTAATGAACATGAACCTAGTGATAATATTTATGATGATGTTCATGTTGATGCTCAACCTAGCAATGATAATGATGTAGAGATTGAACCTGCTGTTGATCTTGATAACCCACAATCAAAGAATCAACGTTATTGTTAGAATAAATCTGAGGCATACCGTCGATCATCCGAGGACCAAGCAATCACATGAGCACGATGCTGAGATTTGTTAACGAGGTTCACCGATATGGCTACATCCCCGGGGCCTGACTATGGGCGCTCCTCCCCATGATACCGCTACAATACCGCACCCGGTCGCCCTGGATACCGGCACATGCTGCCGGCTTCCCCTGTGTTCCGGTGCTATTATGTTGGTATAGGTTACATCGTGTGTCTACCCCCGCTATATATGAGAGGCCTAGGATACAAGTGTCCTACTAGGACACGACTCCACATCCTATGTAAACACAATACAACTCATAGTCCAACTGTAACCTACCTTGTACACGATATTCGACACAACTCCAACAGTTATGATAAGAGAGACTTCGTTGCTAGGAAGAATGGTAAAGAAAGAGAACCATGGGTTCAGAAACCCATGCCTTTTCCTTCTAAACCATCCAAGAAAAAGGATGATGAGGATTTTGAGCGCTTTGCTGCAATGATTAGACCTATCTTTTTGCGTATGCGTTTGACTGATATGCTTAAAATGAATCCTTATGCTAAGTATATGAAAGATATTGTTACAAATAAAAGAAAGATATTGGAAGCTGAAATTTCCACCATGCTTGCTAATTATACTTTTAAGGGTGGAATACCAAAGAAACTTGGAGATCTAGGAGTACCAATTATACCATGCTCCATTAAAAGAAACTATGTTAAAACTGCTTTATGTGATCTTGGAGCCGGTGTTAGTGTTATGCCTCTCTCTTTATATCGTAGACTTGAATTGAATAAGTTGACACCTACTGAAATATCTTTGCAAATGGCCGATAAATCAACCGCTATACCTGTCGGTATTTGTGAGGATGTGCCTATTGTGGTTGCAAACGTTACTATTTTAACGGACTTTGTTATTCTTGATATTCCCGAGGATGATAGTATGTCGATTATCCTTGGTAGAACATTTTTCAATACTGTAGTGGATGTTATTGATTGCAACAAAGGCAATGTCACTTTTCATGTTAACGGTAATGAGCATATGGTACACTTTCCGAGGAAACAACCTCAAGTCCACAGTATCAAATCTATTGGAAAAATTCCAACAATTACTATTGAAGGTTTTGAATTTTCTCTTCCTATTGTCAAGAAGAAATATGATATTTTTATTCTTGGGGATGTGCATATCCCCGTTGAGATAACCTAGTGTTATTCGAAAATTCTCCGGTTTCATGTTATTCGGAAAGAGTGTGTTAACAAGACTTGATCAACCTTGTTAGTGGATTCCTTTTGATGAGCATGAGATGGATGAAGTTAGAAAGCACAACTTTCTATACCCTCCTTTAACTTTCTGTTATTTAGATTTAGTAAAGCAAAAATAGTATTTTTTGTCTGTTTTTGAATTATCCTTGCAATAAAAAATACCACAAAAATAAAAGTTCTCCAAATGCCCTGAAAATTTTATATGTTTTTTCTAGAATATTTAAGAATTATCGGCACTTAGAACACCCCGAAGGGGGCAACCACCTGGCCACGAGGGTGCAAGGCGCGCCCCCTACCTCGTGGACCCCACGTGGGCCACCTCCATTTATTCTTGCACCCACACACTTCGTCTTCCTCCAGAAAAAATCATCCAGCAGCTCAAACCCGAGTTCTAGCTCATCTTGCTGCCATTTTCGATCTCCTAGCTCAAAGCTCCATTCACAAAACTGCTTTGGGGGATTGTTCTTCGGTATGTGACTCCTCCAATGGTCTAATTAGTTTTTGTTCTAGTGCTTTATTTATTGCAATTTTTTGCTGCTTAGGTGACCCCGTTCTTGAGCTTGCATGTCAAATTTATGTGGTCAAAAGTAGTTTTAATGCATGATATGGCCTCTAGGCACTTGTAGGAGTAGTTGCTATCAATTTTGTTGAGTTTGATTCACTTTTATTTTGTGTTACTGAAAATTTCAGAAATTTTTCAGAGAAAGAAAATGATGAGAAGATTGTTGAGGGGCTCTTCGAGCCGAAGCTCAAAGGATAAGAAAAGTGAAGAAAATAAGAAGCCCAAATATAATCTCCCTCGCACTATGGAAGTTCGGCCGTGTGAATGGCCTTGTGATGAGTTCTTGAGAGAAGCCGGGATTTATGAAGATTTTTATTATTTGGCTGAGAATGCAGGCCTCGTCGACTTCCTCTGCGACCAGCGCGAACAGTATCTCCTCCTAACTAATATTTTCGTGCAAATTTTTTTACTTTCATGCTAAGAAATCACCACCTTCAGTGGAATTTCACTTATATGATGAGGTTAAGGAGATGTCACTATATGATTTTTGTCGGGTCTGTAAGATACCCTTTGCGGGCAGCATAGAGGAACCACATCGTAATGATGTGGATGGTTTATTGATATGGTTGTTGTAGGGGAAACGAGGAAAGTTTCCGATGCAAGAATTACTAGCATACATCTTCCTGTTCTATGTTACTTTGCAATATTTGCTAGTAGATGCTTAATTGGTCGCGGGAACAGTGGAAACCTTAGTGCCCCTGATATTGTTATTTTGTGCCATGCCTTGTTTCGTGATACCACTTTCAGTTTAGGCGCTATTGTTGCTAAACGGTTAAATCTGAACCGCACAAAGGGTCCCATTTTTGGAGGCATCTTTGCTTCGCGCCTTGCTGCACACTTTAACATGCCCATTAGGCATTATGAGAAAGAGTCAAAGTTGTTGCCTCCTATTTTTCTAGATTATAACAGTATGGTAGCGCATGATTTTATTGTTAAGGATAAGAAGAAGATGCTTAAATATAGATTGATATTTAATAAAAATTACTTTGAAATTATTACCTTGCCTGCTCCCTCCTTGTTTGACATATTTTCAGGCACGTACCTCATCTTGCCGGAGGCCGTTTATGTATACTGGAGCCTGACACCAGCTCCAGTGCCTGAGCCGGAACCACCACTTGACCCTTATCGTCAGTCTGTTTATCAGTGGAATCCGGAGGAGATCGCCAACCAGTGGCACCCAGATGACACTCCTCCGCACACCGGAGAGGGTCACTTTGATCCATGGGCATAGACCAACTTAGGCCAAAAATCTAAGCTTGGGGGTGTATGTATTTCTCACCAATATTACATTCATGTTTGCACACTCATGCCAGTTGTCGGTGCTCATACTTTTTCATTGTATCATCCATGCTAGTTTATTTTATTTTTTAAGCTTTCTTCTTGTGTGTTTGAAAAAACTTAAGAAAAACCAAAAAAATTAGTTGTAGCTTTTAGCTAGTTTACTTTCCATACCTGTAGTAGTAATAATTAAAAGAAAACCCAAAAAGATTTTTCGTTCTTCTTTTGCTAGTTGGGAGCTTTCCCCGTGTAAATAGTTTTGTTTCTTTTCTTTTCTTTGGGGGTCGAGAGGAGAAGACCATTATGAAAATGTTGAAGTGACTCTTATATGCATTATTGTTGATTTAACCAAGAGCCCATATTACCTTGTCTTCTCCCTTGTATTGAATGCTTGCAGATTCCAGCTTAGTCCAATGCACGTGCACTATTATTATTATCCAGACCGTTCGGTCGTGCAAGTGAAAGGCAATAATGACGATATATGATGAACTGATTGAAATGAGAAAATCTGGTATGAACTCGACCTATCTTGTTTTTGTAAATATGATTAGTTCATCATTCCTGATTCAGCCTATTATGAATGAAACATCACTACTAGGGAAACCCTAGTAGTAGCGCGGGTTTAATGCCCACTAGTAGCACGGGCAGCCACGCTACCAATAAGGCGCTACAGCTATTACTTAGCAGTAGTGCGTGCGACAAGCGCTACTGCTAAGACACATAGCGGCAACGCTTGTTCTATCCCGCGCTACTGCTAATCTAGCTAGTTGTAGCGTGTTTACTATCCATCGCTACTAGTACTCTTTTTTTCATTTTTAGTGTATTTATACGTTGTTATACAAATTTAGGTACAATACCAATTATGAGGTTTATATCATTATGTCCATAACAGTGTGTCAAATGAAGGTGGATTAGGTTCAAGTGGATGCAATATGTGGTGCATGTCAAAAGTATACTACTAATCCAAACTTGATCTAGTTTGGACTAGTAGTACTTTCGATGTGCACCACATGTTGCCTCCACTTGAATCTAATCCGCCAGCACAAGCTATTTAATCATCATCATAGTCATTACCACAAACAATATTTATTTAATAACCATAGTCATAGTGTAGCACATCATCATCTTCAAACTCATTCTAGCTAGCTAATCACCACCAACACTAGATGCGGTAGCTATCTAATCACCACCAACACTAGCTAATAATAATCATCATAATTATTACCACCAACACTAGCTATTTAATCATCATGGTCATAGTGTAGCACATCATCATCTTCAAACTCATTTCTAGCTAGCTAATCACTCCTGCTGCTCTCTCTTAGGTAAAATAACATAAAACATGTGTAGCTCTCCTCCTTCATCAAGTTGGATCATGCAGATGAACCTGTCTCCTAATCGTGGGCTGCGCTTCTGATTGCTGCCCTCTAGTACTTCTCTGCGCTCCTCCATCACAAATTCGGTCCAGTCTTTCACTATTAAGACTTCCTCGCTCTTAGAAATCCTGAATGCACTAAAGTGAATTATAGGATATCTTGGTCGTAAGCTAACAATACTCATGGTACCATTAGTCTCGATCCCATGAGGCACAACATTCATCGGGAGTCCCTGTTGAAGAACATCGTATAGTAACATACTTAGCAATGAAGTTTAGCTTAAAAAATAATGTATGCAAAAGATGCATTGAGGACAAATAGTAAAAATCTTACCATCTTTCCTAAATAGATGTGACCGTAGTTCATTACGAACACTATTGGTCACACGTTTTCAGTACTAACATTTCTAAGTGCAGGAATAAAATTTGTCTTGACAGTATCAAGATCCTCAAGCCATGAAACATAATGACTTAGCTCCTCGCAGTTTAGTTCAGCCCCGGGACAGTAATAGGTCCTGTCTACCAAGCGTTGGACATGTTTGCTTGAACCGAAATAAGCTAACAATAGAAATTAGTTGTCAACTATTTTTGAATAAACAATATCAAAGACATAAATATGGTTGAGAAACTCACATAATGGTATAACTGGAGGCGTCTGCACATCGACCCAGATGTCGGTATTACCTTCAATAGCATCTTCCGGACGAATATCAAAGGTGATAACCATATCGGGCTCAAATGCATAAGTCTTGCATAGTGCTCGCCAAGTTTTGCATCCAAAATAGGTGTAGTCGTCTGCGTTGTATAATTTTGCGTGGAAAATATAACCATGCTCGGTCTTCAAGTAAACTTTATTTACCTCCATAGTACGACTGAAACCTATCTTATCTAAGACAAAAACTCTTGCATGGCAGGGGATACGCTAGTAGAATAGTAAAAAATTTAAATTATAAGTTGAAGCAAATGAAGAAGATGTCATGCTTAATTACGAAAAAAGACTTGTCGTTGTGACTTACCATATCCACTTCGAAGTTCACGTCCATCTTGATGCTGAAGCGCCTATCATCATCTAGGAAGATTCTGTCGCACAGGTCGCGCTCGTCTTTGCAGTATTTGCAAATACCGAAATCCTTTTCGTTGTCAGACATTTCCTATGTTCATAGTTGAAACATTAATTAAAAATCGATCGAAGACAACTCCAGGATACTCAAGATATCTTATAGGACTCATATTGACATGAGCATTCAATAAGCAAAACCAAATCGTAAAATAAATAAGTATTCAAATTAGCATGCATTCAATAAGCAAAAGTAAATCATCTCATGTGTCCGTACATCGTCAAATATTATCATTAATACATCCCGAATAGTAGCATACATATAACATCACTAATAGCGCACGACGGGTATTGGAGAACCCTGGAGAACCATCACAGGATCATAGCTCCAGTGAGATCCCTGGAGAACCTGCCAGGTATTGGAGAACCTGTGCTCCAGCGCAAACAATTAGCGACGGACGTGCGCGTCCTCCTCACTGACACGGTGACGCACCACCTCCGCGGGGTCCTCGAGCCTCTGGACCGTCACTGGCCCACGTGACCACCACCAAAGAAGGTTCGGGTCAACGACAGGCTGGCTCATCACCAACCTGCGCCCCTCGGTAGGTAGAGCCTCCCAGTACCACCCCGGCGGAGCCCAGTCCCGGACATGGCCCATCTGATGACGCAGGTGTCCTCCGCTGACTCGACGACGAGGATGTGGGATAGGCATCGTCGATGTCGATGCGCGAAAAATTGCTTTAACTAAAAAAATAACAACAAATGTGACATGTTCAACTAGTTCTATGAATTCAACTAGTTCTTACGATTAAATCTAGTCAATTAATTCTATACCTAATAAAATGAATAATGACATAAAAAGGCCTATGCTTTGTAGGAACGTTGACTCCTTCCCGGTGCGGCAAATCCCGGGCACTCGATATGTCCTAGTTTGTAGCACAAGTCATGCCAAAATTCACGAAAAATTTCGGCATGAGCGTTCTGCAAAAACTGTGCGAATGAAGGAACCCTCAACGCCATCAATCGACGCCGCATACTAAAATTTTCCGACTTAGCAACCATTGTACAAAAATACTGCGCGATGGAAAGCGCCTGGGAAACTCGTGCAGCTCGCTGGGAACCACCAGCCCCAACCCAACTTCCCCTATAGGCGAAAAGGGCATACCCCCGGGGCACGCCCAGTCCAACAGTCAAAAAACACAAAGCCACTATACGGCACAACACCGTTCTGGAAAGGTGGCTAGATGACCCATGCAAAATACATACAACAACAGATACCATGGCAACCCACAACCTTAGAGCAAGTTGGATACTACGACAGGTAGCCAAGAGCGGTGAGGAAATCCTTATCAAGGATGCCCCAGAACAACACCCCCTAGAAGACGACAACCCAAGAGTATTGACAGTCTTCATGACATTCGCTTCAAATAACAAGCGCAAAAGGGCACTTCGCGAGCTCAACGAAGTCTGCCAAATCGCTGTAATAAACCCATGGAACGACACGGCTATAACATTCAACGCCGGTGATGAACCAAAGTACAGAACAACATGAGCACCAGTTGCGTTAGTCCTTGATACGTCTCCAACGTATCTATAATTTTTGATTGCTCCATGCTATATTATCTACTGTTTTGGACATTATTGGGCTTTATTATCCACTTTTATATTATTTTTGGGACTAACCTATTAACCGGAGGCCCAGCCCAGAATTATTGTTTTTTGCCTGTTTTAGGGTTTCGAAGAAAAGGAATATCAAACGGAGTCCAAACGGAATGAAACCTTTGGGAACATGATTTTCTCATCGAATACAACTCAAGAGACTTGGACCCTATGTCAAGCCATGTAACAGGAGGCCACGAGGTAAGGGGGCGCGCCTACCCCCCAGGCGCACCCTCCACCCTCATGGCCCCCCTGTTGCTCCACCGACGTACTTCTTCCTCCTATATACACCCACGTACCCCCAAACAATTAGAGACGGAGCCAAAATCCTAATTCCACCGCCGTAACTTTCTGTATCCACGAGATCCCATCTTGGGGCCTATTTCGGAGCTCTGCTGGAGGGGGCATCGATCACGGAGGGCTTCTACATCAACACCATAGCCCCTCCAATGAAGTGTGAGTAGTTTACCTCAGACCTACGGGTCCATAGTTAGTAGCTAGATGGTTTTTTATCTCCTTTTGGATCTCAATACAATGTTCTCCCCCTCTCTTGTGGAGATCTATTCGGTGTAATCTTCTTTTTGCGGTGTGTTTGTTGAGACCGATGAATTGTGGGTTTATGATCAAGTCTATCTATGAATAATATTTGAATCTTCTCTGAATTCTTTTATGTATGATTGGTTATCTTTGCAAGTCTCTTAGAATTATCAGTTTGGTTTGGCCTACTAGATTGATCTTTCTTGCAATGGGAGAAGTGCTTAGCATTGGGTTCAATCTTGCGGTGTCCTTTCCCGGTGACAGTAAGGGCAGCAAGGCACGTATTGTATTGTTGCCATCGAGGATAACAAGATGGGGTTTTCTTCATATTGCATGAGTCTATCCCTCTACATCATGTCATCTTGCTTAAGGCGTTACTCTGTTTTTAACTTAATACTCTAGATGCATGCTGGATAGCGGTCGATGAGTGGAGTAATAGTAGTAGATGCAGGCAGGAGTCAGTCTACTTGTCTCGGACGTGATGCCTATATACATGATCATACCTAGATATTCTCATAACTATGCTCAATTCTGTCAATTGCTCAACAGTAATTTGTTCATCCATCGTAGAATACTTATGCTCTCGAGAGAAGCCACTAATGAAACCTATGGCCCCCGGGTCTATATTTATCATATCAATCTCCTACTACTTAGTTATTTACTTTGCCATTTACTTTACCTTTATTTTACTTTGCATCTTTATCATAAAAATACCAAAAAAATATTGTCTTATCATATCTATCAAATCTCACTCTCGTAAGTGGCCCTATAGGGATTGACAACCCCTATTTGCGTTGGTTGCGAGGATTTATTTGTTTTGTGCAGGTGCGAGGGACTCGCGCGTAGCCTCCTACTAGATTGATACCTTAGTTCTCAAAAACTAAGGGAAATACTTACACTACGTTTCTGCATCATCCCTTCCTCTTCGGGGAAAACCAACGCAGTGCTAAAAGAGGTAGCAAGAATGATTTCTGGCGCCGTTGCCGGGGAGGTCTACGCAAAAGTCAACATACCAAGTACCCATCACATACCCTTATCTCCCGCATTACATTATTTGCCATTTGCCTCTCGTTTTACTTTTCCCCAGTTCACCCTTGCCATTTTATTTTCCCTCTCTCTCTATCCTCCCTCTATTTGCCTCTTTTTGCCCGCTTGCTTTTTGTTTGCTTGTGTGTTAGTTTGCTTGCTTGTCACGATGTCTCAAGATAATACTAAATTGTGTGACTTAACCAACACCAACAACAATGATTTTATTAGCACTCCGATTGCTCCTCTTACCAATGTTGAATCTTGTGAAATTAATGCTGCTTTGCTGAATCTTGTTATGAAAGATCCGTTCTCCGACCTTCCTAGTAAAGATGCCACTGCCCATCTAAATAGCTTCGTTGATTTGTGTGACATGCAAAAGAAGAAAGATGTCGCTAATGATATTGTTAAATTGAAGCTATTTACTTTTTCACTTAGAGATCGTGCTAAAGCTTGGTTTTCATCTTTGCCCTATTGATTCATGGAACAAGTGCAAAGATGATTTTATCTCTAAGTATTTTCCTCCTGCTAAGATCATCTCTCTTAGAAACGATATTATGAACTTTAAGCAACTTGATCATGAACATGTTGCACAAGCTTGGGAGAGAATGAAATTAATGATACGTAATTGCCCTACTCATGGTTTAAATTTATGGATGATTATACAAAAATTTTATGCCAGATTGAATTTTGCTTCTAGAAATCTTATAGATTCGGCCGTGGGAGGCACTTTTATGGAAATCACTTTAGGAGAAGCTACTAAACTCCTATATAATATTATGGTTAATTATTCTCAATGGCATACTGAAAGATCTACTAATAAAAAGGTGCATGCGATAGAAGAAATTAATGTTTTGAGTGGAAAGATGGATGAACTTATAAAATTATTTGCTAATAAGAGTGTTTCTTCTGATCCTAATGATATGCCCTTGTTGACTTTTATTGAGAATAATAATGAATCTATGGATGTGAATTTTGTTGGTAGGAACAATTTTGGTAATAACGCGTATAGAGGAAATTTCAACCCTAGGCCTTATCGTAGTAACCCCTCTAATAATTATGGTAATTCCTACAACAATTCTTATGGAAATTATAATAAGATGCCCTCTGATTTTGAATCTAATATTAAAGAATTTATTACTTCGCAAAAGAATTTTAATGCTATGATTGAAGAAAAAATGCTTAAGATTGATGATTTGGCTAGGAACGTTGATGGAATTGCTCTTGATGTTGATTCTTTAAAACTTAGATCTACTAGTCAAATGCCTGTGCGTTGCCACGGGCTCTTGAAATATTTTGTAAGAGTTATATAAAGATAATGGATGTTAAATTTTACACATACATACAATATAACACAATCACAATTAATTAATAATTGAAGTCCACTTCACTTGCAATGTCCATGAACTTGGTTTTCTTGGGGGCAGACATGATTATTTCGATGAGCGTAATATCTCTAGGGATACAAACATAGTCTGTCGACATGATACAAAAATGAGCCAAATTAGTAAACAAAATGAGCCAAATTAGTTGAATACAAAAGGAAATATGACAAAGGAAAGATCAATAATAATATTGAAAAATACCTTGTACGATAACATTGAAATTGGCATCCTTTTTTTGATTTGTTATGTGATATCACCCCGCGTCTTGTCGGCGACAATGGTGAAGGAGAGGACATCGGCTCTGGAGCCGGCGAAGAAGGTGACGGCGAAATCGAAGGGGAAGCCGACGAGCCGGGGCAGATCTTCTTCGCGGACTGGCCTGCCGAGGGGTTGGATCCAGGGCGACTAGATCCACTCGAGGATCTCCCAAGAGGACCTCGACGACCTGGCCGAGGGAGGGCTGATCCCCTACGACTCGGCGCAGCTTCCGGGGAAGGAATCCGAGCCGCAGCCCAGGGAGGGTGAGCGCGTTCTTCTTGCCACCCACGTCGACCGTGGGTTTTCCTTGCCCCCTCATCCTTTCTTCCGAGGGTTTCTGAACTTCTTTGGGGCTCAACTCCACCATTTTACCCCCAACTCAATCGTTTATCTTGCCGCGTTCATTTCCTTGTGTGAGAACTTCTTGGGTTGTCGACCTCACTGGGGTCTTTTCAAGCATATTTTCACTTGTTGCTCCCAGACAGTGAAAAAGGCTAATCCGAGTGACGAGAGGACCCAAGTGATCCAGATGTGTGGGGGTCTTGGCATCTAGACGAGGGGAAAAAGCTCCTTTCCGGCCATGATTCTTCCCGATTCAGTTCGCGGATGGCAGTCGACCTGGTTCTACTGCAAAGACCAGTCGACGCCAGGGTAATCGACTGGCCTCCCTCCCTTTACCATGGACCGAGTGGAAAAACCCTCCCCTTTGAAGGTGCTCCCGGAGGAGAAGGCGCACGTGAAGGTGTTGGTCAGCCGAGTGGTCCAGCTCATTCATGACGGGGTCACTGGTATGGATCTCTTGGAGGTCTTCCTTCAGCGGCGCATCCAGCCTCTCCAAGCCCGAGACCACCCGATGTGGATGTATTCGGGTCTAGAAGACTCCACTCGGATCCACCCAGAGGAGGTCGATGACGACACGCTGGAGAAGTGGCTGTCGAGCATTACCGGGAACAAGGACAACCCCAGGGGAGCCAGGAGAGTCCCTCCATTCGACCAATCTCATGCACCAGAGAAGGTCTGATTCTGAGTTTTTTCTTGTAATCTGAATTCACTCGCGCAGCTGTCTGTATTGCGTCGACTGACTTTGTTCTCCCTGCTTTCTTTCAGGCCATTACTGAAATGTATTCGATGCCCAACGGGGAGCAAGAGCAAGCTCTGGAAGGCGAGGCGAGTGGTGGCAAAAGTGGCGAGTGGACTTCCGATGGTGAAGGGTGTTGGGGAACGTAGTAATTTCAAAAAATTTCCTACAGACACGCAAGATCATGGTGATGCATAGCAACGAGAGGGGAGAGTGTGATCTACGTACCCTTGTAGATCGACAACGGAAGCGTTAGCACAACGTGGTTGATGTAGTCGTATGTCTTCACGACCCGACCGATCAAGCACCGAAACTACGGCACCTCTGAGTTCTAGCACACGTTCAGCTCGATGACGATCCCCGGACTCCGATCCAGCAAAGTGTCGGGGAAGAGTTCCGTCAGCACGACAGCGTGGTGACGATCTTGATGTACTACTATCACAGGGCTTCGCCTAAGCACCACTACAATATTATCGAGGACTGTGGTGGAAGGGGCACCGCACACGGCTAAGAATATGATCACGTGGATCAACTTGTGTCTCTAGGGGTGCTCCCTGCCTCCGTATATAAAGGTTCAAAGGGGGGTGCGGCCGGCCAGGAGAGGGCGCGCCAGGAGGAGTCCTACTCCCTCTGGGAGTAGGATTCTCCCCCTTTCCTAGTTGGAATAGGATTCGGGAGGGGGAAAGAGGAGAGAGAGAAGGAAGGGGGGCGCCGGCCCCCTCTCCTTGTCCTATTCGGACTAGGGGGGAGGGGCGCGCGGCCCAGCCCTGGCCACCTCTCCTCTCTTCCACTAAAGCCCACTAAGGCCCATATACCTCCCGGGGGGTTCCGGTAACCTCCCGGTACTCCGGTAAAATCCTGATTTCACCCGGAACACTTCCGATATCCAAATATAGGCTTCCAATATATCAATCTTTATGTCTCGACCATTTCGAGACTCCTCGTCATGTCTGTGATCACATCCGGGACTCCGAACAAACTTTGGTACATCAAAATGCATAAACTCGTAATATAACTGTCATCGAAACCTTAAGCGTGCGGACCCTATGGGTTCGAGAACAATGTAGACATGACCGAGACACGTCTCCGGTCAATAACCAATAGCGGAACCTGGATGCTCATATTGGCTCCTATATATTCTACGAAGATCTTTTATCGGTCAGACCGCATAACAACATACGTTGTTCCTTTTGTCATCGGTATGTTACTTGCCCGAGATTCGATCGTCGGTATCTCAATACCTAGTTCAATCTCGTTACCGGCAAGTCTCTTTACTCGTTCCGCAATACATCATCTCACAACTAACTCATTAGTTGCAATGCTTGCAAGGCTTATGTGATGTGCATTACCGAGAGGGCCCAGAGATACCTCTCCGACAATCGGAGTGACAAATCCTAATCTCGAAATACGCCAACCCAACATGTACCTTTGGAGACACCTGTAGAGCACCTTTATAATCACCCATTTACGTTGTGACGTTTGGTAGCACACAAAGTGTTCCTCCGGCAAACAGGAGTTGCATAATCTCATAGTCATAGGAACATGTATAAGTCATGAAGAAAGCAATAGCAACATACTAAACGATCGGGTGCTAAGCTAATGGAATGGGTCATGTCAATCAGATCATTTACCTAATGATGTGATCCCGTTAATCAAATAACAACTCTTTGTCCATGGTTAGGAAACATAACCATCTTTGATTAACGAGCTAGTCTAGTAGAGGCATACTAGTGACACTCTGTTTGTCTATGTATTCAGACATGTATTATGTTTCCGGTTAATACAATTCTAGCATGAATAATAAACATTTATCATGATATAAGGAAATAAATAATAACTTTATTATTGCCTCTAGGGCATATTTCCTTCAGTCTCCCACTTGCACTAGAGTCAATAATCTAGATTACACAGTAATGATTCTAACACCCATGGAGCCTTGGTGCTGATCATGTTTTGCTCGTGGAAGAGGCTTAGTCAACGGGTCTGCAACATTCAGATCCGTATGTATCTTGCAAATCTCTATGTCTTCCACCTGGACTAGATCCCGGATGGAATTGAAGCGTCTCTTGATGTGCTTGGTTCTCTTGTGAAATCTGGATTCCTTTGCCAAGGCAATTGCACCAGTATTGTCACAAAAGATTTTCATTGGATCCGATGCACTAGGTATGACACCTAGATCGGATATGAACTCCTTCATCCAGACTCCTTCGTTCACTGCTTCTGAAGCAGCTATGTACTCCGCTTCACATGTAGATCCCGCTACGACGCTTTGTTTAGAACTGCACCAACTGATAGCTCCACCGTTTAATGTAAACACGTATCCGGTTTGCGATTTAGAATCGTCCGGATCAGTGTCAAAGCTTGCATCAACGTAACCTTTTATGGCGAGCTCTTTGTCACCTCCATATACGAGAAACATATCCTTAGTCCTTTTCAGGTATTTCAGGATGTTCTTGACCGCTGTCTAGTGATCCACTCCTGGATTACTTTGGTACCTCCCTGCTAGACTTATAGCAAGGCACACATCAGGTCTGGTACACAACATTGCATACATGATAGATCCTATCGCTGATGCATAGGGAACATCTTTCATATTCTCTCTATCTTCTGCAGTGGTCGGGCTTTGAGTCTTACTCAATTTCACACCTTGTAACACAGGCAAGAATCCTTTCTTTGCTTGATCCATTTTGAACTTCTTCAAAATTTTGTCAAGGTATGTTGTTTGTGAAAGTCCAATTAAGCGTCTTGATCTATCTCTATAGATCTTAATGCCTAATATGTAGGCAGCTTCACCGAGGTCTTTCATTGAAAAACTCTTATTCAAGTATCCCTTTATGCTATCCAGAAATTCTATATTATTTCCAATTAATAATATGTCATCCACATATAATATCAGAAATGCTACAGAGCTCCCACTCACTTTCTTGTAAATACAGGCTTCTCCAAAAGTCTGTATAAAACCAAATGCTTTGATCACACTATCAAAACGTTTATTCCAACTCTGAGAGGCTTGCACCAGTCCATAAATGGATCACTGGAGCTTGCACACTTTGTTAGCTCCCTTTGGATCGACAAAACCTTCTGGTTGCATCATATACAACTCTTCTTCCAGAAATCCATTCAGGAATGCAGTTTTGACATCCATCTGCCAAATTTCATAATCATAAAATGCGGCAATTTCTAACATGATTCGGACAGACTTAAGCATCGCTACGGGTGAGAAGGTCTCATCGTAGTCAATCCCTTGAACTTGCCGAAAACCTTTTGCGACAAGTAGAGCTTTGTAGACAGTAATATTACCGTCAGCGTCAGTCTTCTTCTTGAAGATCCATTTATTCTCAATTGCTTGCCGATCATCGAGCAAGTCAACCAAAGTCCATACTTTGTTCTCATACATGGATCCCATCTCAGATTTCATGGCTTCAAGCCACTTTGCGGAATCTGGGCTCACCATTGCTTCTTCATAGTTCGTAGGTTCATCATGATCAAGCATCATGACTTCCAGAACGGGACTACCGTACCACTCTGGCGCGGATCTTACTCTGGTTGATCTACGAGGTTCAGTAGTACCTTGTTCTGAAGTTTCATGATCATTATCATTAACTTCCTCACTAACTGGTGTAGGTGTCACAGGAACAGTTTTCTGTGATGTACTACTTTCCAATAAGGGAGCAGGTACAGTTACCTCGTCAAGTTCTACTTTCCTCCTACTCACTTCTTTCGAGAGAAACTCCTTCTCTAGAAAGTTTCCGAATTTTGCAACAAAGTCTTGCCTTCGGATCTGTGATAGAAGGTGTATCCAATAGTTTCCTTTGGATATCCTATGAAGACACATTTCTCCGATTTGGGTTCGAGCTTATCAGGTTGAAGCTTTTTCACATAAGCATCGCAGCCCCAAACTTTTAGAAACGACAACTTTGGTTTCTTGCCAAACCACAGTTCATAAGGCGTCGTCTCAACGGATTTTGATGGTGCCCTATTTAACGTGAATGCGGCCGTCTCTAGAGCGTATCCCCAAAACGATAGCGGTAAATCAGTAAGAGACATCATAGATCGCACCATATCTAGTAAAGTACGATTACGACGTTCGGACACACCATTACGCTGTGGTGTTCCGGGTGGCGTGAGTTGCGAAACTATTCCACAATTTTTCAAATGTACACCAAACTCGTAACTCAAATATTCTCCTCCACGATCAGATCGTAGAAACTTTATTTTCTTGTTACGATGATTTTCAACTTCACTCTGAAATTCCTTGAACTTTTCAAATGTTTCAGACTTATGTTTCATTAAGTAGATATACCCATATCTGCTTAAGTCATCTGTGAAGGTGAGAAATAACGATATCCGCCACGAGCCTCAATATTCATCGGACCACATACATCTGTATGTATGATTTCCAACAAATCTGTTGCTCTCTCCATAGTACCGGAGAACGGTGTTTTGGTCATCTTGCCCATGAGACACGGTTCGCAAGTACCAAGTGATTCATAATCAAGTGGTTCCAAAAGTCCATCAGAATGGAGTTTCTTCATGCGCTTTACACCGATATGACCTAAACGGCAGTGCCACAAATAAGTTGCACTCTCATTATCAACTCTGCATCTTTTGGCTTCAACATTATGAATATGTGTGTTACTACTATCGAGATTCAACAAGAATAGACCACTCTTCAAGGGTGCATGACCATAAAAGATATTACTCATATAAATAGAACAACCATTATTCTCTGATTTAAATGAATAACCATCTCGCATCAAACAAGATCCAGATATAATGTTCATGCTTAACGCTGGCACTAAATAACAATTATTTAGGTCTAATACTAATCCCGAAGGTAGATGTAGAGGTAGCGTGCCGACTGCAATCACATCGACTTTGGAACCGTTTCCCACGCGCATCATCACCTCGTCCTTAACCAATCTTCGCTTAATCCATAGTCCCTGTTTCGAGTTGCAAATATTAGCAACAGAACCAGTATCAAATACCCAGGTGCTACTGCGAGCATTAGTAAGGTACACATCAATAACATGTATATCACATATACCTTTGTTCACCTTGCCATCCTTCTTATCCGCCAAATACTTGGGGCAGTTCCGCTTGCAGTGTCCAGTCTGCTTGCAATAGAAGCACTCAGTTTCAGGCTTAGGTCCAGACTTGGGTTTCTTCTCTTGAGCAGCAACTGGCTTGCTGTTCTTCTTGAAGTTCCCCTTCTTCTTTCCTTTGCCCTTTTTCTTGAAACTAGTGGTCTTGTTGACCATCAACACTTGATGCTCCTTCTTGATTTCTACCTCCGCAGCTTTCAGCATCGCGAAGAGCTCGGGAATAGTCTTGTTCATCCCTTGCATATTATAGTTCATCACGAAGCTCTTGTAGCTTGGTGGCAGTGATTGGAGAATTCTGTCAATGACGCAATCATCTGGAAGATTAACTCCCAATTGAATCAAGTGATTATTATACCCAGACATTTTGAGTATATGCTCACTGACAGAACTGTTCTCCTCCATCTTGCAGCTATAGAACTTATTGGAGACTTCATATCTCTCAATCCGGGCATTTGCTTGAAATATTAACTTCAACTCCTGGAACATCTCATATGCTCCATGACGTTCAAAACGTCGTTGAAGTCCCAATTCTAAGCCGTAAAGCATGGCACACTGAACTATCGAGTAGTTATCAGCTTTGCTCTGCCAGACGTTCATAACATCCGGCGTTGCTCCTGCAGCAGGCCTGGCACCCAGCGGTGCTTCCAGGACATAATTCTTCTGTGCAGCAATGAGGATAATCCTCAAGTTACGGACCCAGTCCGTGTAATTGCTACCATCATCTTTCAACTTTGCTTTCTCAAGGAACGCATTAAAATTCAACGGAACAATAGCACGAGCCATCTATCTACAATCAAACATAAACAAGCAAGATACTAATCAGGTACTAAGTTTCATGATAAATTTAAGTTCAGTTAATCAAATTAATTAAAGAACTCCCACTTAGATAGACATCCCTCTAATCCTCTAAGTGATTACGTGATCCAAATCAACTAAACCATAACCGATCATCACATGAGATGGAGTAGTTTTCAATGGTGAACATCGTTTATGTTGATCATATCTCCTATATGATTCACGCTCGACCTTTCGGTCTCCGTGTTCCGAGGCCATATCTGTATATGCTTGGCTCGTCAAGTATGACCTGAGTATTCCGCGTGTGCAACTGTTTTGCACCCGTTGTATTTGAACGTAGAACCTATCACACCTGATCATCACGTGGTGTCTCAGCACGAAGAACTTTCGCAACGGTGCATACTCAGGGAGAACACTTCTTGATAATTTAGTGAGAGATCATCTTATAATGCTACCGTCAATCAAAGCAAGATAAGATGCATAAAAGGATAAACATCACATGCAATCAATATAAGTGATATGATATGGCCATCATCATCTTGTGCTTGTGATCTCCATCTCTGAAGCACCGTCGTGATCACCATCGTCACCGGCGTGACACCTTGATCTCCATCGTAGCATCGTTGTCGTCTCGCCAAGCTTATGCTTCTACGACTATCACTACCACTTAGTAATAAAGTAAAGCATTACATCGCGATTGCATTGCATACAATAAAGCGACAACCATATGGCTCCTGCCAGTTGCCGATAACTCGGTTACAAAACATGATCATCTCATACAATAAAATTCAGCATCATGTCTTGACCATATCACATCACAACATGCCCTGCAAAAACAAGTTAGACGTCCTCTACTTTGTTGTTGCATGTTTTACGTGGCTGCTACGGGCTTAAGCAAGAACCAATCTCACCTACGCATCAAAACCACAACGATAGTTTGTCAAATAGACTCCGTTTTAACCTTCGCAAGGACCAGGCGTAGCCATACTCGGTTCAACTAAAGTTGGAGAGACAGTCGCCCGCAAGCCACCTATGTGCAAAGCACGTTGGGGGAACCTGTCTCGCGTAAGCGTACGCGTAATGTTGCTCCGGGTTGTCTCGTCCAACAATGCCGCCGAACCAAAGTATGACATGCTGGTAGGCAGTATGACTTATATCGCCCACAACTCACTTGTGTTCTACTCGTGCATATAACATCAACATAAATAACCTAGGCTCGGATGCCACTGTTGGGTTTCGTTGTAATTTCAAAAAATTTCCTACGCTCACGCAAGATCATGTGATGCATAGCAACGAGAGGGGAGAGTGCTGTCTACGTACCCACGCAGACCGACTGCGGAAGCGATGACGCAACATAGAGGAAGTAGTCGTACGTCTTCCCGATCCGACCGATCAAGCACCGAAACTACGGCACCTCCGAGTTCGAGCACACGTTCAGCTCGATGACGATCCCCGGACTCCGGTCCAGCAAAGTGTCGGGGAAGAGTTCTGTCAGCACGACGGCGTGGTGACGATCTTGATGTACTACAGCAGCAGGGCTTCGCCTAAACTCCGCTACAGTATTATCGTGGAATATGGTGGCTGGGGGCACCGCACACGGCTAAGGAATAGATCACGTGGATCAACTTGTGTGTTCTAGGGTGCCTCTACCTCAGTATATAAAGGACCAAAAAGGGGGGAGGCTGGCCGGCCACAAGGGGTGCGCCAGGAGAGTCCTACTCCCTCTGGGAGTAGGATTCTCCCCAATCCTAGTTGGAATAGGATTCGCGGAGGGGGAAAAGAGAAGGAGGGGGCCGGCCACCTCTCCTAGTCCTAATAGGACTAGGGGAAGGGGGAGGCGCGCAGCCCATGTAGGGCTGCCTCTTCTCTTTTCCACTAAGGCCCATCATGGCCCATTTAGCTCCCGGGGGGTTCCGGTAACCCTCCCGGTACTCCGGTAAAATCCCGGTTTCACCCGGAACACTTCCGATATCCAGATATAATATACTAGGCGCTAACTTTGAAGGTTTTCCCTTCTTCTTCCCGCTCGACCGTAAGTACCGTGCTAACGACTTGTCCTGTGGCTGCAATGTAAAGCAGCAAAGGCTCTTTGCTGATTGGGACAGCAAGCACCGGCTGGGTGGAGAGCAGAGCTTTGAGCTCTGCAAACGCTGCATCAGCTTCGGGAGTCCACTCGAACTTGTCGGACTTCTTCATCAATCGGTAAAGAGGTAATGCCTTTTCACCGAGACGAGATATGAATCGACTTAGGGCGTCCAAACAACTAGTAAGCTTCTGGACGTCGTGCACTCACACAGGGCTTTTCATTCGGAGTATAGTGCCAACTTTTTCTGGATTGGCATCGATTCCCCGTTCGGAAACGAGAAAACCGAGTAACTTTCTGCCAGGGACTTCGAATGTACACTTTTATGGATTAAGCTTGATATCATATCTCCTGAGGTTGGCAAAGGTTTCAGCAAGGTCAGTCAGCAGGTCGGAGCCCTTCCGTGACTTGACCACAATATCATCCATGTATGCTTCCACGTTCCGACTGATTTGAGTGAGTAAACACTTTTGAATCATCCTCATGAATGTGGCTCCAGCATTCTTGAGGCCGAACGGCATGGTAACATAACAGAAGAACCCGAATGGAGTGATGAAAGCTATCTTGATCTCGTCAGGTCCATACAGACGGATCTGATGGTACCCAGAATAGGCGTCTAAGAAAGATAGTCGCTCACATCCCGCAGTCGAGTCGACTATCTGGTCGATGCAGGGGAGAGGAAAATGATCTTTCGGGCAGGCCCGGTTGATATGTTTAAAGTCAATGCACATGCGAAGTGACTTGTCCTTCTTGGGGAACATGACAACATTGGCGAGCCACTCGGAGTGGTAGATCTCTCGGATGAACTCCGCTGCTAAGAGCCGAGCCACCTCTTCGCCAATAGCTTTTCTTTTTTGGACGGCGGACCGTCGAAGATGTTCCTTGACAGGTTTTACTTTTGAGTCAACTCTCAGGCGATGCTCAGCCAGCTCCCTGGGAACACCTAGCATGTCAGAAGGTTTCCACGCGAAGATGTCCCAGTTCTCACGGAGGAACTGGATGAGCGCTTCTTCCTATTTGGAGTCGAGTATTGTCGAGATATGAGTCGGGGCGGCGCTGGGGTCGGTCGGGTGGATGTGAGCTGTCTTCGTGTCGCCAGTCGACTGGAAAGCTGATCCTGTAGCGGGCTTCTTGGCTCGCAACAGATCGCTCAGGTTTGTAGTCTTCTGGTATTCCTGCAACTCCACCACTGCCATCTGTGCATCGGCGATCTTCGAACCCTTCTGAAAACATTTTTCCGCTTTCTTCTGATTGCCCGTAATGGTGATCACACCTTTGGGGCCAGGCATCTTTAATTTGAGATACACGTAACCTGGTCGGGCCATGAAGCGTGCATAAGCCAGCCTGCCCAAAATAGCGTGATAGGCACTTTGGAAGTCTACAACTTCAAATGTCAATTTTTCTTTGCGATAATTCTTGGAATCACTGAAAACCACCTCAAGAGCAATCTGACCAAGGGATTCAGCCTTCTTCCCAGGAATGACTCCATGAAAACTCATGTTGCTGGCACTGAGTCTGGACATCAGAATGCCCATCCCCTTCAACATCTCGGCGTATAATATGTTCAAACCACTGCCACCATCCATCAGGACTTTGGTCAGTCGAGTGCCTTCAACAACTGGGTCGACCACCAAAGCTTGCCTCCCAGGGGTGGCGATGTGCGTTGGGTGGTCGGACTGGTCGAATGTTATGGCAGTCTGAGACCATTTCAGGTAACTAGGTGTTGCCAGAGCGACCATGTTCACCTCTCGGTTAATAACTTTCAGTCGACTTTTGCTCTCAACATCAGCAAAAATCATCAGGGTGGAATTGACTTGAGGGTATCCGTCATCGCTGTCCTCTTTGTATTCAACCTTGTCTGACTCCTTTTCCTTACCCTTGGGCTGCTTGCCCTGGAACTGCTGGATCAAGAGTCGACACTGCCGAGTGGTATGTTTCGGGTAAATAAAATTACCCTCTTCATCTTTCTTCGTGTGGACGAGACATGGTAAGTCCAACACATCATTTCCCTCCTGGTCTTTAACCTTTTTGGGGTTCCAAGGCCCTTTAGGTTTCCCTTTAGGCTTTCCTTGGGCCAAAGCTAAGGCTTCCCCGGGAGCCGCTGGCTCGGCTTTCCGCTTCTGTTTCCGACTGGAATTGCCTCCAGTTTCTTGGGCGACTGACTTGAGCTTGCCACTCCCGAGTCGATCCTCATCTTCGCCGTTAGCGTACTTGGTGGCAATCTCCATCATCCGATTCAGGGACATATCTCCGGTTCGACCGAATTTCAAATTCAGTTCTCTGTACTTGACGCCTTCCTTGAAGGCACAAACTGCTTGGTGGTCAGGCACATTCTCCACCGATTGATGTAACGTGATCCATCTCTGGATTTAATCCCTCAAAGTTTCATTCGGCTTTTGCACACAGGACCGCAGTTCCGTCAGTCCTGCCGGTCGCTTGCATGTGCCTTCAAATGTGGTGACGAACACTCGGGAGAGATCTTCCCAAGTGTAAATGCTGCTAGGTGCTAACTGGTTTAGCCATGCTCTGGCCGAGCCCTCCAACATGAGAGGCACGTGCTTCATGGCCACTTCATCATTGCCGCCGCCAATCTGGACGGCCACTCGGTAGTCCTCAAGCCAAGTATCGGGCTTGGACTCGCCAGTGAACTTACTGACTCCAGTCGCCAACCTGAAATTGGGAGGAATCACAGCTGCCCTGATGGCTCTACTAAAGCACTCTGGCCCCGAAACATGTACTCTGCTGCTGGCTGGCGCATCTCTGTCATGGCCTTCTCGGTGAGCCCTGTTCCTATCGACCAAACCTTGGACAAGGATGGATCTCACATCAAAGCCTGGCCCTCTGGGGTCGACTGGAATCCTTCGCCCACCACTATGAGGGCGCCTGTCATCCTGCTGGCGAGGCACATACGACCCACTCCTCGGGGGAGGCATGGGTACTCGACGTCGACCGTCACGATCGACTCAGTGATCATACTGCTCATGGTTCCCATACTGGTCATGCCGGTCCCCACGTCCCTCACGCCTCAGGGGCGATCTCGGGCTGTGAGCCGACTGGACTGTGTCCGCAGCAACGGATCTGCTGTGAATTCTGTTCCGCGACTAAGAAATAGCGGAATTCTGATCACCTGCTGTCCAGAGTAATGCTCTGATCTGCAGCAAGCCTCTGCCAGCCTCCGACTGGGAAGGCTGAATCGACTCTGCTATACGGGCCGCAACTGCTAAATTCTGAATCGGAGTTCGATATACCTGTGGGGGCGGGAAGAGCTGACGTCGACTGGATTCAGGAACCCGTTGTCGCGCACGCTCGTCGAGTGCTCGCTGGAGGTTCTCCAGCCGAGTGCGCTCGGCCAAGTTTGCCAGGCGCGCGTCTTCCAAGGCACAAGCCTCGGGGGTTTCTCCAACGATAGGAGTGTGCAGTGCATCCATGTTCCGGCGGCGAAGTTCTTCTCTCTGCAGCAACGTGAGAGGCTCGGGAAGATACTCGTCATGGGGACGCGACGGGTCGCCTCCCCCCGCGCCTCCGTCGGTGCGGGTAAAACCAGGGGGACTGGGTGGTCCGTCGACCATCAGAACCTCTACCGCCGGATCGTTGCTGTCGCACTTGGATGCAGTCTCTTCGGAGCCAGTCAAACAGGCCATAGAGGGATTCGTCGGGCTCGATCGCCGCGACTTGAGGAATGGCCGACTGACGGGCCACCGCGTGTCTCACCCACCGCTGAAGTCTCGACCGACCAGAGCGCTTGCGCCGGCGGGAAACGGGAAGGAAGGACAACACAGGAGCCGACCTATAGGGGGTCGACGGTTGCCGCAGGAGAATGCCGCGGACGCACGCGCTAAAGTGCGTCGCCCCGCGGACAGGAAGTGCGTCCACGTCGAGCGGAGCCTCCTGAAGCCAGGCGGAGTCATCGGCGATGAACGTGAGCGCGCCGAGACGGATCTCGCGGCCCTCCACCAAAACTCCGTCGGAAACCATGATGATTTGGGTCGGAAAAGATCGCAACTCCTCCAACAAAACGCTAAAACACCGGCCCCACGGCGGGCGCCAACTGTCGTGGTTCTAAGTCTGACAGTAGTGTAGGGGGGTAAGTATGGATAGGCGAGGTCTTAGCTATGGAGAAGTTGTAAGGATGCAAGGTTTATGAGTTCAGGCCCTTCTTGGAAGAAGTAAAAACCCTACGTCTCGGAGCCCGGAGGCGGTCGACTGGATTATATGAGTATGAGTTACAAAGGTGCGAACCCTTGTCTCGGAGGAGGGGGGTGGCTTATATAGAGTGCGCCAGGACCCCGGCCAGCCCACGTTACGAAGGGTTCAATGTACATTAAGGCAGGGCGTTACTGGTAACGCTAGTAATAAAGTGTTATGATGACCATAAAAGCTACTTAATGACCAACCGTTAGTGTGCGGGCGCCTTTAGGTCTCCTGACCGTCGAGTGGTTGGGTCTTGGTCGAGTGATTGCTTCTTGGTCGAGTGTCTTCGAGTCTGTCGAGTGGGGCACCTTCAAGTTGATTGAAAGGTGATTTCTTCTAGAGATGTCCTTGGGTAGGGCAGCTAGGACAGGTCCATGACCCTACCCTAGGTCCATAGCTTCATCATCGGGGGCTGGAGTTGTTTTAACCTCCCCTCGAGGTGACAAATTTTGTTATGTGTTGCGGCTGATGTTTCCTTGCACTAACAATGCAACGGAATATAAAGCGTTGCTCCATGGTCTTCGTATGGCTAAAGAGATGAGCCTGAGCCGGGTCCGGTGTCTTGGCGACTCAGATTTGGTAGCTCAACAGGTGTCAGGCAAGTGGGATTCCAAAGATCCTCTCATGGCGGCTTATCGCCATGGAGTTGATGCTGTTGCAGGGCATTTTAAAGGTTATCAGGTGGAGCACATGGACCGTAGGAAGAATGAGGCGGCTATTGCTTTAAGCCGGTTGGATATTTTGCATAACCCGTCTATTAAGAGTTAATACCATTTTTAGTACATAAACTTAACCTGATGAGAACAGATCCATACAAGAACTAAAAAACCCCATAAAAATGGTCCTCAAACTTTCCTAACAGAACATTTTCATACAATTCCGTCAATTCTACCGGTGCAACCGTCTGTTGCTGTTGTAACACACATCAGGACTAATGTGGAACTGGGCCCACTTGCCAGTGTCATAGAGAACGAATAAACAAAACATAAGACAGAAAGGGTGGGGATGGATTTGAACAGAGGACCTCGAGCAGCTGTGAGACCGCAACGTGATGGCCAACCCAACCGAATTAAGTTGTTGCCTTAGAGAGAGTTGAACTATTTCTACTCTTGCCGTGACGCACAGTTTACACTTATAATTTTTTTCTTACTGAGAGTTGTATTCCTCGCTAAATATATGTTTAATGGTCCATATTTGTTTTTTTAGAAAATTATCAGATTTATTATAAAGATTTACCGGAAATACAGAACACCTCAAACATAAAAAAACTTACATCAAGGTCCATGGACCATCGGACGACCATTGTCGCCGCCAGAACGAGCCGCGGTGACCGCTCCCATACTGGAGTCAGCCTAACCTTGTCGATGATAGCCGGAAAATCTTTGTGGACGTGCCCCTAAGGACCAATGCCCTGGAGCCGCAGTTGTCACCGTTGAATCCTTGAATCGAGCTGAAGAACCTCACACCAAATATCATCGTTGCGTACGCATATGACGAAAAACCCTAATCTCGCCGTCCCAAGGAGCTGGCAGGAATCTACGCCGGAGCTCCATCTAATCCGTACCAGCGGCCGAACTTGAGGAGGATCGGGGCTCAAAAGACTGACTTGAAGAAGAAGGACCACCATTGATCCAAACGCTACCCCCATGAGGACTAAAACCTACCAACCTACTAGCCTAATCCGAGGTACTAGAAAATCCCTCCCCGCCACCGACCGTCGGAGCAACGGGTGGAGGCGAGGCGAATCCATAGGCTTGCCGGTGAAGATCAAGGGGAAGAAAGGCTTTCCCTAATCGCCTTGCGAGAGGGGAAAGAAAAGATGCATTATTTGGCTTGGACAAATCTTATGTTCAATGGTCCATTTGAGTGTGTATGCTCCATGTTTGAGCCAAGGTTTCTTGTAGGTATAACAATGTGTGGTATTTGAAGCGTTCTCGCGCCATTAGAGCAACTCCAACGGGCCGACTCAAATGGACGATGAATTTGTCCGTTTGGGTCGGCCTGGCGGATACCAACATCCGCTTCCATGTTTAGGTCGGTGCAAGCGCCCAACGCAGGCCCGACCACATTTGGATGGTGCGCGAAAAAAGATGCAAACATTTCAAAAATAAAGAACAAACATTAGTTAAATATTAAAAGCCGGTCACAATGGTCAGCTTGGCCTTGACCGGGGACGACGGGGCCACTGGCGGCACGACGCAGTTACCCGCAGCGGAGAGGGCCATGGCCTCCGCCATGGCAGCCTGGTATGCCGCCTCCTCTTCCTCCTTCTCCGCCACCCTGCGTCGCTTGTCCTCCTCGCTCTCTCGGAAGACAGCCGCAATGGCCGCCTGGTAGGCGGCCTCCGCCTCCTGGTCCTGGTCCCCGTCTGGGTAGGGGAGAGGCACGCGGTGCTACTAGTGCCACTCCGCTTGGTGGACTGGCACGTTGAGGCGCTGCCTCAGCTGGCGAAGGCGGGGGGAGGTGGGGGAGAGGCGTGGCCTGGGCCTTGCCCTTGGCTTTGCCGGAGCCGAAGTCGGAGAAGAATCCCATTTGCTAGGCTAGAGGTGGCTAGGGTTGCCGCCGACGAGGGAGCGGAGAGGGTGTCGAGATAGGGACGGAGGGGCTTCTGGAAGCGGATGAGGACCCCCCCACTCGGATTAAAAAAGGCCGACCGCCGTTGCTGATGCATGGGCGCGAGGTGGGCGGCCATCATAAATTAAGCTGACCGCGGTTGTTGGACAACCGCCAGGTAGAGACGCGACGGACACCGAGAAGACGCATGAGGCGTCCGCGCCGACGTATTTAGGCCGCAAATTTGGGTCGCAAATGTGTCGGCGCGGATGCTTTTTGGGTTTGGGTCTGCGCGTTGGGCCTCTACATTTGTCCGCACTGATCCAAATGGATGCATGCGGACGTTTTGGGTCAGCCCATTGGAGTTGCTCTTAGTCAGTCCAAACTGTGCATCATCATGCAAATAATATAAGAATTATGTCTCAAAATAATAATATAAGAATTGATTAAACTTTGTGTCAAGAAACTAATATAAGAATTGCAACTCAATTTAGGGCCTGTTCGGAATAGAGTCTTGTAAAACAGAGGAAAGCAAAAAAGTAGAGGAATGTGATTAGCAGCTAGTGGCAAAGCAGAGGAATAAAAACAATGGAAAGAAATGAAGGTCGCATGTTCGGTTATGCATGGAAACTTTTCTAGTGAGAGATATCAGTAGAATATTTTATTTGGCTCAAGGCCCACACAACACACAAACTTCATTGTTTATGTACTGGAATCGTCTTGCACCTGTACAGAACTACTGCCAACGCAGCAGCATGCCTCGGGCATCCGCCCGAACAAGAGGTTTGCCTCAATTTTTCTGTTCCCATGAAAAGTAAAGGAATGCAAGCCTTTCCAGAGAAACTCGTGAAGCTATTCCTCTGAGTCGAACGGCCTGGTAGTAATTTTTCCCAAAGGAACGTAGACATGTACGATTCCTCCAAAATTCTTAGGAAGCGAACGGGCCCTTAGCTCGCTGGCGCATCAGAGCTGCATGTGCGGGAGGTCTTTTTAGTTTGATTCCCCACAGCGATCTGTTATATTGTTTTGTTTATTCATTCTCTGTTACATTTACAAGAGGGCCCGGTTCCAACCTGACGCGCTGTTATAACAGCAGGAGACGATGCACAGGTAGAATTGACGGAATTGTATGAAAATTTTCTGTTAGACAAGTTTAAGGACCACTTTTATGGGTTTTTTTAGTTCTTGTATGAATATGTTCCCATCAGGACAAGTTTATGTACTAAAAATGATATTAACTCGTCTATTAAGTTACCTACAGAAGAAGATCTAGCCGTTCCCGACCCGAAGGCGCAGTTGTTGGTGGCTCTTCATGTCATCCCAGATTGGACAGTATTGTTCTTGGCTGACATGACCCGGGGCGAGCTTCCAGCGGATGAGACCCTAACCCGATAGATAACCCGGCGGTCTAAGTCAATGACGATTTCTGACGGAGAACTATACCATCGCAGTGTCTCTGGAGTGTTTCAGCGATGTGTTTCCCCTGAAGAAGGCCAAGAAATACTTCGTGATATCCATGAAGGTCATTGTGGTCATGACGCTGGGTCAAAATCTCTGGTGGCCAAAGCTTTTCGTCATGGTTTCTATTGGTTGATGGCTCACGCTGATGCAGAAGATTTGGTCAGTAGATGTGATGGATGTCAAAAATTCGCATGACGAGCACATGTACCGGCTGAAGAGTTGTGGATGATTCCAATCACTTGGCCGTTTGGGGTCTGGGGGCTTGACATGGTTGGACCTTTCAAAAGGTCTAAGGATAAAAAGACACATCTTTTGGTGGCAGTTGACAAATTCACAAAGTGGGTTGAGGCAGAACCAGTAAGTAAGTGTGATACGGAAACATCGGTTCAGTTCATGAAAAAGGTGATATTCCGTTTTGGTTTTCCACACAACATTATCACTGACAATGGCACTAATCTATCCCAAGGGGCTATGGAGGAGTTCTGTCAGCGCGAGCATATCTGGCTTGATATTTCTTCTGTAGCTCATCCTCAATCCAATGGTCAGGCTGAGAGAGAAAATCATGAAATCTTAAAAGGTCTCAAGCCCCGGCTTATGGTTCCCTTGCAGCGAACGTCGAGTTGTTGGGTAGAGGAGTTACCCTCGGTGTTGTGGAGTATCAACACCGCCCCTAACAGATCTGCATGTTATACACCTTTCTTCATGGTTTATGGAGCAGAGGCAGTGTTGCCTAGTGACATCCGTCATGACTCGCCCCGGGTGGCGGCTTATGTTGAAGCTAACAATGAACAAGCCAGACATGATGCACTTGACTTGTTAGATGAGGAAAGAGACTTAGCAGCGGCTCGATCAGCCATTTATCAACAGGACCTGCGCTGGTATCACAGCCGCCGGGTTAAGTCCAGGACTTTTCAAGAAGGTGACCTGGTGCTCCAGGTCATCCAGGATCTATCAGATGCACACAAGCTATCCCCGCCTTGGGAAGGACCCTTTGTGGTCAGCAAGAACTTAAACAACGGGTCATATTACCTCATTGACGTTCGAGAGCACAAAGACTCACGTAAGTCGGAGGAGGAGACCCGTCGGCCGTGGAACATTGCTCAACTTCGGCCATACTACACCTGAGCCACCGGCTCTCATCATGTACATACGTTGACGTTATATATATTATGATAAGTAATAAAGCAGGACCATCGGTTTCTTTTCTTTTCAGAAAGATTACACATCTTTATTATTTTTTACTACTATTTTCAAATGATTATTAAGGAGCTGATCATATTTGAATCAAGTCTAACCTTTTTTGGTCCGGCTTATGATCGTATTCGAATCTAGCTGCAACTATCATGGTCACTTGGGGGCTTCCTATTCAAACATAGGTCGTATTTGAACCAAAGAGAACATAGCTGTCGTAACCCTTTTGATCGGATCAAAGCCAAACTCACTAGGGGGCTTCTTGATCGTATTCGAATCACAGCTTAACCCCTTTTGGGTCCGACTTGGATCGTATTTGAATCAGGGTCGTTAAAAACCTCTCAAGGTCATTTGGGGGCTTCCTGTTCAAACATAGGTCGTATTCGAACCAAACAGAACATAGCTGTCGGTACCCTCTTGATCGGCGCAATGCCAAAGCCACTGGGGGCTATATGGTCGTATTCGAACCTTAGCTTAACCCCTTTGGTCTGGTTTACTGATTGTATTCGAATCAGAAACCCCCAACCTTTAATTACAAGGTCAATTTTGTTTACCACCTGTTATTTGCCTTATTGGTTTTTTGTTGTCTCAATTTCACAAATAATCAACATGGTCTTTTCACCGGCTGGACTATTTGACAACAAGCCGCCAGGGCATGATAATCAGTAAGTATTCAGAAGCATTGACTTCTCAAAAAAGATAGGATTATCAACTTCATCACCCGGGTCATTTAAACTGGTGGACAGGAGATCAAAGGTACAGGTGTGGCTATTGTTTATGAATAGTTGCTCTATAGTAATCAAAGGTTATTTCGGCCTTGTTTTCTTTTTACATCTGGTTCTGTTTTTTACTATGATAAAAATATTGGCTATAAACCGGGTGTTCTGACCCATTTGGTACTAAGCCACCAAGCCAGTTGTTTCCTTTTTATCTACAGGAACAGAATTGAAGTATTGCAGGGACAACCATAAATATGATGCATATATTAACATCAGAAAGCACAGAGTAACACACAGTGTCTTATGCGCGATGGCATAGGCAGAATAGGCAGTGTTTTTGAAACTAATCTATTATAAGGCTTTTACAAGCCCATGAAGATGATCATCACTCCTACCTTGCCGGTTCACCGCCCTCTGCTGATTGGAAGTTGGGCTTTGACCAATCAAAGCCGTTCACAGCAAGAAATTCTGCTTCTTTGTCAATCAGGCCGGCCGGATCAACTTCCGGGGCAAATGTATGTTCACGAACATGCGGGATTAAATCAGTCACTTTGTAGGAGGGAGTCACCATCTTCTTATTATCCAAGTCAAAACCCGACTGGTATTTATCAATATTTGTTTCATCTCCAAGAATGGTGGCCTGAGGTCGCACCTCCCTCACGCAAGCAACGAGTCAAACAGTGACCCGTCTTCCTTTACCGTGGGATACCCTCTGGCTACATCTGCGGGGTCTAGATCTAGCACCCAAGCCTTAGAGCGGCTTAGGGTAGTCATAGCACCGGCTCTGGCACAGGAGTGCTTGACTTCTTGGAACCTGGCGGGTAATATTGATAGCTTCTTTAAGATATCGCTGAGCCGGTTGGGTCCTTGATTGGCGGGAGAAATAGCGGCAAGTGCCCGTTGTGCGCCAATGTACAATTGCTCTACTAAGGTATACACCGCCTTCAGTTTAATCACATTGTCTTGGTTCAAATTCTTGCTTCGTGGGCCTGCAGATGTTATATAAACAAAGGATCAGCTAGCGGTTTATTTTCCGGGTCAGCATAAGGCACAAAAGGTCAGTACCGATGGCTTACCAAAGAAGGCGGACACCATTTGAGATACCCGGTTCTTTAAGCCGGTCAACTTTGTAGTAACCTCCTCAAGAGTTGCTTCCTCCTTTTCGGTGCATTGTGTCAGCAGTGTTTTCTCTTCAGCCCAGGTTTTCTTCTTGGTAGTCAGGATGTTTTTCATATTTTCCGTCTCACCAAACTTAATTCAAGCTTGGAATCGGCAACCTTGATTTCTGCCTCCTGATCTGCCAGCCGGGTCTTGGCGTCAGTCAATTGCGAACCCAATTCAGATAGGGCATTCTGCAAGACATATACAGGTGTATTAAAGCTCCAAATTCAAGATTTAAGTCTCAAGTGCCTTTGCACTGCAAAGCCACTTGACACTTGGGAGATAATGTATGCCAAAACAATTTTTTTATGATTCTACTATGTTTCAAGTCCCAAGTCTAAGTCTATTTTATTGAACTCCAGAAAGATCTAAAGGTAAAGTCTAAGCCTATATCATAAAGTCTACAGATCATTCCAGTTTTCTCATAATCTGAAGACTTGGGGGCTGGTAGAATATAAGTAAGTCGGAAGAACATACCTCGTACTTCAGTGGCAACTGCTTGACCATTTCGATCTCTGAGTCACGGCTGGAGTGCACATGGCTGAGATAGCTAGATAATATGTCGTTGGCATTCAGATGGTTATAATGTGAAATATCAAAATGCACCTTTTGTCTTTCCAGCGCCTCTTGTTTCGTAGTATGACGAGCCAACACGGTGGGATTCCCCGGCTCAGTGAAGCGGCTCCCAGTGATCAGAACGTCTTGAGCAGACGGTGATGGCGGGTTAGCCGAGCTGGATGGTCCAGTGGCAGATGGGTTAACGGTGGTACCGTCAACCGACGGCTCAGGAGGATTTGCTTCTGCGTTGACAGGCGGGCCTTCTGGAGTGTCAGTTAACGGAGGAGAAGAGTGCATGGTCGGTTCAGGGACAGGAACTGGCGGGTCTTCCACCGGCTTAGTTGCCTTTGCCTTCTTGGACTTAGCTTGACCACTAAGAGAAATATTATACGACTGTCAGTATAAAGATACAGCTTGAAAAACACGAAGGAAAGAGGATTTTTTTCCTTACCCAGGGGCAATCTTGAAGGCCGGAAATTGGGTCTGAGACGAGTCGCCAGAAGAGCGAGACACCTCCTGCAAAGATAAAGTAAAGTTAAGCAATGCAAGGGAAAGGATCCATTAAACAAAGAGTCAAAAACAAAGAAGTAAACCTCATTCCAGCGCTTCTGAGGAGTTTGTTGAAGAACAATACGCGGTTCATCATCATTCCGGGCCTGACGGCGGCTTTCATGTTGCTGCTTTTTCAAAAGAAAATGAGGGTCCAGATAAGCCAAAGGGTGTGAAAACCTTACTTTCCGGGTTATGACTCGAAGTTTCTGTCTTGGCAAATGGGCTGAGTCAGAGGAAATAGTTACCTCTTCTTCCACGGCCTGACTGGCCCTAGTGTTGTCCTGGTAATGATCAGTGTTAATAAGATTATTAAAAAGTTGGCCAAGGGAGTCAAGGGCTACCTCCGACTCAGAAGTACCGTCAAGCTTCATCATGTCTTCAGCGGTGCTCTTCTTCTTCTTCTTAGACCTCCGGGTCGTCTTCTTGGCGTTTATGGCGGTGACTCTCGCTTTCTTGGCAGCTTCGTGGTCATATTTAACTTTCCAGAAATCAGATTTGGCCTGTAAACAGGTAAAAACAAGACGAAAGGTCAGGCAAGTATTAAAAAACAATACAGCTGGAAAAAATACAAAGGACAGAGATCGGAGTTTCCTTACTTCTGGCACCGGGTTAAGCTTGCAGAAGGGGTTTAACCCGACTTTACTGCAGTCTTCGTATTTTCCGTTCACCAGAAGGGTTGACATTGAAACAATATCTTCTTCCGTTAATTGAACAGAGCTGTGACGAAGAGAGTCATCTGGGCCTCCACCATACTCATACATCAATTTTGATCGACGGCTTAGAGGGATAACCCGCCATGAGATCCAGCAGCGGGTCAGGTCAACTCTGGTTAAGCCGTTCCCTAATAATGTGTTAATCCTTTTTATTGATGGGGTCAGCTTCTTGTGTTCCGCAGCAGTAAGCTTGTCAGGGAGCATGAATTTGGAGTCAAGACGCTTGGCGCGATAACCTGGCAGTGGCTTCTCATTTGTTGCTGAAGTGTCTTGACAATAGAACCAAGTCTGATTCCAGTCTTTTGGATGACTCGGCAAGACTATGAGGGGGAAGACAGCGCCCTGCCGACGCTGAATTGAGATGCCTCCAAGCTCCAAGCTAAGGTCGTTGGTGCACTTGTTCTGCCGGTTCAGATAAAAATACTCTCTAAATAGTTCCACGGTCGGCTCTTCCTGAAGGTACACCTCACATAGCACTTGGAAGTTGTAGATATTGGATATGGAATTGGGCCCGATATCTTGAGGGTGGAGTTTGAAAAAATGGAGGACATCTCTGAAGAACTTTGAGCCGGGCGGTGAAAATCCACGGTTCATGTGGTCAGTAAAGACAATGACTTCACCATCTTTTGGGTTGGGCTGTTCTTCGTCCGGGCCAGGTGCACAGTAAGACATGGCATTTTTTTCCTGGAAAAAATCCTATGGAGAAGAACTCCTTCAAACGTTCCTCAGTTACGGTTGAGGGAACCCAGTTGCAGACAGTCGGCGGTTTGGACGGCATGGTGTTCACAAACGTACTGAAAGGAAGGTAACATGCCGGTTCAATTCAATAAATATGATGAAAGTAAAAGATGATACAGAGGAGTAATGGCGTCTTAATTAAGGGCTAATGTCATATAAGGAAAAGTAAGTCGGCACAGTAAGCCGCCATGACTACAGACATTTGAGAAATACTAGCGCCAGAAATTGGTTAAGTATGGAGACAAACATGTTTCTTAACTTCTGGATATTCATATGGATCAAATGGCCGTTCAAAATGAAAAATTTCCTAGACCTAAAAATATAGCTCAGATGAGTTCATCAGCTCTAAGAAGGTATCTGTGCAAAGGAAAGGGATCTACTAACATCTAAAATGGGTGTAAAACCACTACCGCATGAGTTAGGTGTTTCCTTTTTGATCAAGAGAGGCTGTGGAGGAAGAACTACCAGAAGATTCATGAGGAACAGCGAAGAACACCAATGAAGTCGCAAACCCTAATGGAGATCTAAAGGTGTGAGAAGGCAAGAACTTACGGATGCGGATCTGTTGCGGAGGGTCGTCGCCGTTTCTCTGGACAGTTCAGGGTGATGCCGCGGCCGAGCTTGAGGACGACAATGAGCGCTGCGGCGGCGGCGGAGCTCGAGCGACAGAAGGGTTGCGAGAGAGGAAGAAGACAATGGAAAAGGGGGAGAATGAAGAAAGGCTAGTCGTGCCTATTTATAAGGAGAAGACTGATAAGTGGGCGCGAAAAACAAGGAGACCAAAACATGATTATCCAGCTACCCAGGCGCCTTGATTTTCGGGAAGGCATTACATATAAAGATCCGTTAAAAAGATGACATGATGGTGGATTCCCGAAAAATCCGGAGGTGACGTCATGGTGGGTTACAAAGCTTTCCTAAAACAGTAATAGGTGGATTTTTTCTAAGTATTGAAGATTGACAAGAACGAGGTTCAAATCAACCTGGGGCCTAATGTTGGATATATAGCTATCAGTTATGACCCGCCCAGGAGGGGCCGGGTCAGCCCCAACAGCGGGTCACAAAGGAAGCCCAATAGACATTCAAGGCAATAGGTTATTAAACCTTATAGAAGGCCTAAAGGCCTAGCGGCGGCTTAAGACCCAATATTGTAAACCGCCATATGTAAGGAAATACTTGTAAGGAAAGGAATATAAAAGAAGTCACTGAGCCGGACACGATTTATGAGCCGGCTGGGACTCTGTAGGCCACCAGGCGTCAACCCGTGTATATAAGGGGACGACCTGGTGGTGGCTTAGGGCAAGAAACAAGAGATCGATAACCAAGCCGGCGAACCAGCCTCTTGGTGATCGAAACCCTAGCAATATCAACACAACTAGACATAGGCTTTTACCTTCATCGTAGGGGGCCGAACTAGTATAAAACATCTCGTGTCCTTTGTCCTGATTAACCCCTTTAAGCTTCCTAGTTGCGATGGCCCTACGACTAAGTCCTTTTGCTAGGACATCTGCCGTGACAATTCCACGACATATTTGGTTGCAGGGTTGTTTGAGAGAGACCATCTTCATCCTACACCTCCCACGGATTGATAAACCTTAGGTCATCCACTTGAGGGAAAATGTCTACTGTCCTACAAAACTCTATGCTTGGAGGCCCAACACGAGTCTACAAGAATAAAGTTGCATAGTAGACATCAAGCTCTTTTCTGGCGCCGTTGCCGGGGAAGGTGAGTGCTTGAAGGTATATATTTAGATCTTGCAATCGAATCTTTTAGTTTCTTGTTTTATCACTAGTTTGTTTTATAAAAGAAAACTAAAAATGGAATTGAGGTTGCATCATATTATTGATCATATTTATAATATCTTTCGTGAAAATGATTGAAAATAAAATTGTGCTCAATTGATAGAAGAAGAATTCAATAGAATGTTTGGTATAAATGATGAGCATGATTGCAATGTTGTTAGTATGAATTCTTTGAATATCCATGATGCTAATGATATGCAAAGCCATAAGCTTGGGGATGCTATGTTTGATGGAAATGATATTTTTAGTCCCCCAAGATTTGTTGTGCAAATTTGTTATAATGATTGCATGCCTCCTATTTATGATGATTATAACGATGAAAGTGGATTTGGAGAGGTCATGACTTTATTTAGTGATGAATCCACCATTTTGGATGAGGCTTCAACTGAATATGATGACAAAGTTGCTATCTATGATGATTATGGTGATGACGCATGATACGTCCATTTTGCATCATGCTTTTATATCGATATTTATTGCATTATGGGCTGTTATTACACATTATGTCACAATACTTATGCCTATTCTCTCTTATTTTACAAGGTTTACAGAAAGAGGGAGAATGCCAGCAGTTGGGATTCAGGGCTGGAAAAGGAGCAAATATTAGAGACCTATTCTGCACAGCTCCAAAAGTCCTGAAACTTCATGGAAGTTATTTTTAGAATAAAAAAATACCGAGCGCAAGAAGTACCAGAGGGGGGCCACTCACCAGCCACGAGGGTGGGGGCGCTCCCTATCCCCCTAGGCGCACCCCTGCCTCGTGGCCCCCCTGGTGGCCCTCCGATGCCCATGTTCTACTATATGGAGTCTTTCGTTGAGGAAAATAATCATAAGCAAGCTTTCGGGACGAGACTCCGCCGCCACGAGGCGGAACCTTGGCGGAACCAATCTAGGGTTCCGGCGGAGCTGTTCTGCCGGGGATACTTCCCTCCGGGAGGGGGAAATCATCGCCATCGTCATCACCAACGATCCTCTCATCAGGAGGGGGTCAATCTCCATCAACATCTTCACCAGCACCATCTCATCTCAAACCCTAGTTTATCTCTTTTATCCAATTCTTGTCTCTAAGTCTGGGATTGGTACCTGTGGGTTGCTAGTAGTGTTGATTACTCCTTATAGTTGATGCTAGTTGGTTTACTTGGTGGAAGATCATATGTTCAGATCCTATATGCACATTAATACCCCTCTGATTATGGACATGAATATGCTTTGTGAGTAGTTACGTTGGTTCCTCAGGACATGGGAGAAGTCTTGTTATTCGTAGTCATGTGAATTTGGTATTCGTTATATATTTTGATGAGATGTATGTTGTCTCTCCTCTAGTGGTGTTATGTGAACGTCGACTACATGACATTTCACCATTATTTGGGCCTAGAGGAAGGCATTGGGAAGTAATAAGTAGATGATGGGTTGCTAGAGTGACAGAAGCTTAAACCCTAGTTTATGTGTTGCTTCGTAAGGGGCTGATTTGGATCCATATGTTTCATGCTATGGTTAGGTTTACCCTAATACTTTTGTTGTAGTTGCCGATGCTTACAATAGAGGTTAATCATAAGTGGGATGCTTGTCCAAGTAAGGACAGTACCCAAGCACCGGTTCACCCACATACCAAATTATCAAAGTACCGAACGCGAATCATATGAATGTGATGAAAACTAGCTTGACGATAATTCCCATGTGTCCTCGGGAGCGCTTTTCTCTATATAAGAGTTTGTCCCGGCTTGTCCTTTGCTACACAAAGGATTGGGCCACCTTGCTGCACTTTATTTACTTTTGTTACTTGTTGCTTGTTATAAATTATCTTATCACAAAACTATCTATTACCTATAATTTCAGTGCTTGCAGAGAATACCTTGCTGAAAACCACTTCTCATTTCCTTCTGCTCCTCATTGGGTTTGACACTCTTAGAAAGGACTACGATAGATCCCCTATACTTGTGGGTCATGGTCGGTGTCAAAACCGGCGGATCTCAGGTAGGAGGTCCCGAACTATGCATCTAAGGCGGATGGTAACAGGAGGCAGGGACACGATGTTTACCCAGGTTCGGGCCCTCTTGATGGAGGTAATACCCTACGTCCTGCTTGATTGTTCCTGATAATATGAGTAGTACAAGAGTTGATCTACCACGAGATCAAAGAGGCTAAACCCTAGAAGCTAGCCTATGGTATGATTGTTGTTTGTATATCTATCGACTAGACTGGCCCTGGTTTATATAGTGCACCAGAGGCCTAGGATAACAAGATTCCTAGCTGAATACGCCGGTAGGGGAGGAGTCCTTGTCTTGACCACCAAGTCTTGTGGAATCTTCCTTGTATGCGATAGCTGTCCGAACTGGCCTATGAGTATACAGCATGGGGGTCCTCGGCCCAATCTAACTGGACAGGAGACGACGTGGTGTGTACCCCCTTGTCCAGGACACCGTCAGTAGCCCCTTGAACCGGTCTTCAAGTTGGGGACGCTCCTCGATTCTTCCGAACTGTTCTTTGTCTTCGGTCGTCGGTCTTGAAAACCGGTTCAACAAATCTTCCCATCTTTTATCTTGAGGATTGCCGAGCTAAATCTTAAGATCTCACATGTCGGGCATCCGGGGAGCCCTTTACGTCTTCGGCCTTTATCAATGCCTTGTTATTTTTATGCCACACCTCGGGTTTGAAGTTGTTCCCGGGCAGCAGCGTCCTCTTGCGTCCGAGCTCCAACGCCGGACTGCATTCGAGGTATCTTTTGCAGCCGAGCACCAACGCCGGACCGCTTTCCGAGCTCCAATGCCGGACTATGTCTAAACTCTAACGCCGGACTATGTCCAAACTCCAACGCCGGACTATATCCGAGGTGTCATATCACCTTGGTTCAAAAAAGTTAAAGGAGTTTAGCCGAGCTTAATGCCGGAAATGCCCTCTATGGAGCCAGCCACTAGCGCCCAAGCTTTATGCCAGACTGCTTCCGAGGTGGTGCACCACCCCGACTATGGGACAATTTTTTGTCAATATTTTTTATTGGTGCAATTTATTCTCTGCCGAGATATATAGCCAGTATCCCTCAAGGTGTGTATCGATCTAAAATCCGAGATGCACCTGAAGGATGATGTAAGACCGCTGATCCCAGTAGCCGCTGAGACTCAGGTTGATTTGCAAAATCATCCTGAGGATCAAGTCCTAGCTCGGCAAAATACTTCGGGACACAAAAAGCGGTGTGCAGAGTCCTCGAGACTAAGGTTGGGTGTGGCCGACCAACCTGAGGATCATAATCTCCTCGAAAACTATATTGCACTTAAATTTTCTGCACTGGATTGCCAATGCAGTAGCCCCCGAGACACTGGTCGGGTGGCAACACCAGATCAGGGGATCGATGTGCCCCTTTAATATTTTTAAATAATAAGCCCAAAGCCCAGTAGCCCCCGAGCCTTAATGCGGGCACGGGTGGCCGAATTAAGGATCGATATCTATAGTAAAATCACAAATTATGTGTAATGATTCTATGTATCCAAGTACTTTACATCATTAATGCTCGGATCCTCATTGTACAAAATTTTGTTGACCGACCATCGGCTTCCACCTCCTCGGTCAGTAGCGGAGGAGTGTTTGTCCTTCTTTATAAAGCCTTTATGAGGGCAAAGATTTACGACAAACAAGGCAATCTAGCCTTACGGTTTTATAAACAAAGGTACGCAGAGAAATATGTTATATTACTGTTTAACATAAGAAATGTCTTCCAAAGAAAATAGTCCCGCTATCGGCTCCTTTCTTTGGGTTGTCATGCTAAGCATGATCATGAAACCTCAGCTTTAATGTAAGAGCAAAATATTGAGGATTTAGTTTAGGAGGCCAGTTACTAGCCCCCGGTAGTGTTCGGCGACATTCGAGGTCAAGCCGTAAACACTTCGGCCAATTTTATGAATGGACGTCATTTAACACAGTGATCGGATCGCTGACCAGTGTACGCTTATTGTGACAGTTAGTTTTCGGCTTTCTCCACTGAGGTGCTTAACCATGTGAGCAGGAAGCACAATCGCAGTGGTTCTCCCTTTGCACACCTAGCCGAACAAAGCGGAACGTAGGAGGCAAGCGCAGGAGCCGGGCAACCCAACTATTGACCGAAGACACAATTCGACTCCGATGCATATATAGCAATATCCGTGAATGTTTCTGCCGAATCTCTAAAGGTGTCCGGCGTTGCACTGCGAGACTTGTGCTGAAAACACACAAATAGTTTAAAAGTGCCATTAGCTTGGAAAACCAAAAACCGTGAGTAAAAACTTGATATCCGAACAAAATCAAGTGTCCGGTGCCAATCCAAAAATTGGGGGAAAAATTGTGCTTCTGTCGTGCTTTAACATGACACATCCGATCTCAAGACTTCATGCGGGTCAGCCTATGGCTTCAAAATCTTTATCCCAAAGGCGGAGTACTTCTTCGAGGTCAGTTTAGCAAACTGAACTCAAGTGGCTTTCAGAGAGAAGACAGGTTATCCGGCTATTGACCATAAAATCGAGTCGAAAAAGGAGCGGTAGAAAAAGACTTTGCAACGACCAAGAAGAAAACACATTTACTATAAACAGCTCATATAAATTTTAAGAGCCCCCAAGTGACTTGGGTAAAAGAGTTTTATGTATAATGATTGTATGTACTGAAGTACTTATATCATATCTGTGTTCACCCAAACTTTAAACGCGTCTTAACCGACCGTCGGCTCCTCCCTCTTTGGCCAAGGGCCAAAAAGTGTCATGTACTCCACCTGTCGAGAGTATCGATGGTGTTTCCGATGACCAGGCAATCAGGCCATAAGGCTGTAACAGACAAAGCGCGCCCAGGGAACTTATGCTATATTACTGATGAAGTGTAAGAAGCATCTTCGAAGAAAATAGTACCCCCACCGATACCTTTCTTCGGTGCTCATTATTACTATGAGACTTTGCAATAGATTTTTTGTACTCATGAGTTCCGTTGTGTGCCGACCATGATTGAAAATAATAAGAGCGCTAGCTTTCGGCTTCACCCAGTCTGAGGTCAGAGCTCGCATGACCCGGTCGTGACAATCGCAGAGGTGCTCCCTTTACTCCCTAGCCGAACAATCGGGAACGTAGGGGTAAACACAGGAGCGAGGCAACCCAGGTTGCAAATCTCTTAGGTCAATATGGTGCATATTGTGGCGTAATACACGAACAAGGAACGAAGCCGTACAAGTATAATCATATGCAAGAGGAAAAGCTCCATCAAGGGAGCCCCCAAATAAATGAGGTATTTGAATATGCCCGTCACAAACAAAGTTTTGACAAGGAACTTTGTCACAAACAACTTTGTGCCGAAAAGTATAATGCTTGGTCAAACCGAACAAAATTTAAAACTAAAAGTTTTTGAGCATGAAAGCAACTTAGCTGGTTAATGTGATCGGTGTTGATGATGCGATTCGGGCTTGTGGCGGGACGAAGACGCCCATTGATCTATCACGGATCCGACAAGGTTCGTAGTCCTCGGCATGGCCGAGGTCCCAGCCCCTGGGCCCGAGGTGTCCGGGCAAGGAGTTCGGCACTCTGGAGTAATGACCACCTAACGCAGTCAAAATCGATTACTTGCACACATAAAACAGTGCGGTACAGGAAATAATAATGATATAAAATATAATCCTTGCATAATTGCTTTACGCAAAAATAATTTATTTAAAGAAATGTGGTCTGGCGCTGAAGCCAATGTCGATGCAGGGTGTCAGCGTGATGCAGTGAAGGCATGACAAAGCCTGAATTTGCAGGGCGGTCCGGGCTCCGAATGCGGCGTTCGCCGAACTATGTACGGAAACCGACCGAACCACCACGCGATCGTTTTTAATGTGGCCACCATTTGATAGACCTGTGTACAGATGATGGAATAAACCAGAGTAATAATTTCTTAAGAAAAATAAACCCAACAAGCAAAAATTGTTAGGATTAATAGCACCTGGTTTATTTGTTGTAACATTCCGAAGAAAAATGACTCCCAAAATCGGGAATCGATCCGCACACCCATTGCCTGATGGGCGACAGAGCAATGGTCTGGTGATGCTGGCAAAGGTTGGCTTGCCGAGGCGAAGCCCTCGGCCTAGCTAACGTGACGAAGCTGGTCGGCTGGTGACGCCGAAGTCACCGAAGTATGTTGATGAAGAAATAGCCAAGTCCCCGGTCTAGCCGTGGTGACGGAGCAGGCCGGTGAGGAGTTGTTGTAGCTGCTATGTCAGCCGAGGTGTTGAAGTAGTTCGGCGTGATGGACATTGGCTCGAAGAAGCAACAGTGCAGCCATGCCGACCCGGTCGTAACTTGTGACGCGACCAATGCTGGTTTGATGAAGTGACCATGCAGCGATACCAGTGTGCCTGCTCCGTGTAATCCGTGGGGCGGCGATGTTGGTGATGATTTATCCTTGGCGATTCCGAACTCTTATTCGGCTCGCCAAGGCGAGGATCCGAAGAAGTTGAGTTCGGCTTAAAAAGCGACGACATGTCTAGCGCAGGTCGGCAGTCGTGGAGCTATATTGCCGGACTGGTTTGACACCAGCGTGATGGCGAAGATTACCTCAGAGGAGGATTAAAATTTTATGGACGCATGTTAAAAACAACGCACAATAACTTAGAAGAAAATTCCTTTTTAAAAAGGTTGTCAAATATCACATTCATAAAGAAACATGAATTCAGGTCGAATCCGTATTCGCGTAGGAAACAGATCTGAAAAGTGATGCACTAATCGGAAGGTTACCGGAGTTTGGACGGTCGGATCGAGCTGATATTTTGAGGGGTGGTAGATATGGGAATTCCGCAGCAGATGAACAGTTGGATCTTACAAAAGACTTCCGAGCTGGGCTCTGGAGAGCATGCCCTAAACTCGTCCAGTTTCCCGTCTGGATTTGACAGGGCTCCGGTGTATCGTAGATTGTCAGAGATTCCTCCATCGGAACTCGACGAAATTTTCCAGGGTTGTTGTAGACTTGATTCCTCACAATTCCACCGACGCGATCGTTAAAACGACACTCGAGGAGGCGGTGGCGGCGGATATGCGTTCACTGTCCAGAAAAACAGCATGGTCGCCCGAGGGCAATGTTGACGTTGAGCCCCCGAGCTCTATGGAAGATTCCTCCATGATCTTGATAGAGATCGGAGTTGGTGTTGATGAAGGCCCTCGTCCGAACATGATGATTGGAGGCAGGGCACAGTCCTCGGTCAAGCCAAGGTGACCAGTTGAGCCAGTGACGAAGATGTCGACATCGTAGTTAATCTGCAGACGAGCCATCGATCATTTTGCCGATCACACAGCGGAACTCTCAGTGAAAGCACCAATGTCGGTGTCAAAACCGGCGGATCTTAGGTAGGGGGTCCCGAACTATGCATCTAAGGCGGGTGGTAACAGGAGGCAGGGGACACGATGTTTACCCAGGTTCGGGCCCTCTTAATGGAGGTAATACCCTACGTCCTGCTTGATTGTTCTTGATAATATGAGTAGTAGAATAGTTGATCTACCACAAGATTAGAGAGTCTAAACCCTAGAAGCTAGCCTATGGTATGATTGTTGTTTGTATATCTATCGACTAGCCTGGCCCTGGTTTATATAATGCACCAGAGGCCTAGGATAACAAGAGTCCTAGCCGAATACGCCGGTGGGGGAGGAGTCCTTGTCTTGACCACCAAGTCTTGTGGAATCTTCCTTGTATGCGGCAGCTGTCCGAACTGGCCCATGAGTATACAGCCATGGGGGTCCTCGGGCCAATCTAACTGACCGGGAGATGACGTGGTGAGTACCCCCTAGTCCAGGACACCGTGAGTCATCAAGACTCTTTTCTGGCGCCGTTGCCGGGGAGTGAAGCGACTTTGGTAGGTAGAATTTGGTAAGGAAAAATTTATATAGTGTGCTGAAATTTACTGTCACTTATTACTATGGAAATTAATCCTCTGAGGGGCTTGTTTGGGGTATCTTCACCTCGACCAGTAGAGCAAAGAGTTGCTCCTCAACCTACTGAAAATGAAAATGTCTGCTTTGAAATTGCTTCGAGTATGACAGAAAAACTGCTAACTAATACTTTTGCAGGAGATGGAACATTACATCCTGATGAGCACCTAATATATGTGGATGAAGTTTGTGGATTATTTAAGCTTGTAGGTATGCCCGATGATTTTATCAAGAAGAAGGTCTTCCCTTTATCTTTGGAGGGAGATGCATTGACATGGTATAGGCTATGTGATGATATGGGATCATGGAACTACAAACGATTGAAATTGGAATTTCATCAGAAGTTTTATCCTATGCATCTTGTTCATCGTGATCGTAATTATATATATAATTTTTGGCCTCGCGAAGGAGAAAGCATCGCTCAAGCTTGGGGGAGGCTTAAGTCAATGTTATATTCATGCCCCAATCTTGAGCTCTCAAGAGAAATGATTATTCAAAAAAATTATGCTCGGCTTTCTGATAACAATCGCACCATGCTCGATACTTCTTGTGCTGACTCTTTTATGATGAAGACTATTGAATTCAAATGGGATTTATTGGAAAGAATTAAACGCAACTCTGAAGATTGGGATCTCGACGAAGGTAAGGAGTCAGGTATGACACCTGAGTCTGATTATGTTAAATCTTTTATGGATACCGATATTTTCCGTAAATTTAGCACTAAATATGGACTTGACTCTGAAATAGTAGCTTCTTTCTGTGAATCTCTTGCTACTCATGTTGATCTCCCTAAGGAGAAGTGGTTTAAATATAATCCTCCCATTGAAGTAAAAGTAATTGCACCTATTAAAGTTGAAGAAAAGACTATCACTTATAATGATCCTATTGTTCCTACTGCTTATGTTGAGAAACCACATTTCCTGTTAGGATAAAAGATCATGCTAAAGCTTCAACTGTGGTTCGTAAAAGCAATATTAGAACCCACACACCTCCTGAGCAAGTTAAAGCTGAACCTAATATTGCTATTGTTAAGGATCTCTTGGCTGATAATATTGATGGGCATGTTATTTATTTCTGTGATGAAACTGCTAGAATTGCTAAACCTTGTGCTAAAGATAAACATAGACCTATGGTAGGCATGCCTGTTATTTCTGTTAAAATAGGAGATCATTGTTATCATGGCTTGTGTGATATGGGTGCTAGTGCTAGTGCAATACCTATTGACTTATACAAAGAAATTATGCATGATATTGCACCTGCGGAGTTAGAAGACATTGATGTCACAATTAAACTTGCCAATAGAGATACTATTTCACCAATGGGGATTGTTAGAGATGTTGAAGTCTTGTGTGGGAAAACTAAATATCCTGCTGATTTTCTTGTTCTTAGTTCCCCACAAGATAGCTTTTGTCCCATTATATTTGGTAGACCCTTCTTAAACACTGTTAATGCTAGGATAGACTACAAAAGGATGTTGTTACTATTGGTTTAGGTGATATGTCTCATGAGCTCAACTTTTCTAAATTTCATAGACAACACCGTGAAGAGGAATTGTCTAGTAAAGATGAAATTATTGGTCTTGCTTCTATTGCCGTACCTCCTAGTGATCCTTTAGAACAATATTTGCTAGACCATGAAAATGATATGTTTATGAATGAAAGAAGGGAAATAGATGAAGTGTTCTTTAAGCAGGGACCTATTCTGAAACACAACTTGCCTATTGAAATCTTAGGGGATCCTCCTCCACCCAAGGGTGATCCCGTGTTAGAGCTTAAACCATTGCCTGATACTCTTAAATATGCTTATCCTGATGAAAAGAAGATATATCCTGTTATTATTAGTGCTAACCTTTCAGAGAAGGAGGAAGAAAAAATATTGAAAATTCTGAAGAAGCACCATGCTGCTATTGGATATACTCTTGATGATCTTAAGGGCATTAGTCCCACTCTATGTCAACACAAAATAAATATGGAGAAAGATGCCAAACCAGTTATTGATCACCAATGATGGCTGAATCCTAAGATGAAAGAAGTGGTAAGAAAAGAAATACTAAAGCTCCTTGAGGCAGGTATAATTTATCCCGTTGCTGATAGTCAGTGGGTAAGTCCTGTCCATTGTGTTCCTAAGAAGGGAGGTATTACTGTCGTTCCTAATGATAAAGATGAATTGATTCCGCAAAGAATTATTACAGGTTATAGGATGGTAATTGATTTCCGCAAATTAAATAAGGCTACTAAAAAAGATCTTTACCCCTTACCTTTTATTAATCAAATGCTAGAAAGATTATCCAAACATACACATTTTTGCTTTCTAGATGGTTATTCTGGTTTCTCTCAAATACCTATAACAGCTGATGATCAATCTAAGACCACTTTTACTTACCCTTTCAGTACTTTTGCTTATAGACGTATGCCTTTTGGCTTATGTAATGCACCTGCTACCTTTCAAAGATGCATGATGGCTATATTTTCTAATTTTTGTGAAAATATATGTGAGGTATTCATGGATGATTTCTCTGTTTATGGATCCTCTTTTGATGATTGCTTAAGAAACCTTGATCGAGTTTTGCAGAGATGTGAAGAAACTAACCTTGTCTTAAATTGGGAGAAATGCCACTTTATGGTTAATGAAGGTATTGTCTTGGGGCACAAAATTTCTGAAAGAGGCATTGAATTTGATAAAGCTAAAGTTGATGCTATTGAAAAGATGCCGTGTCCCAAGGACATCAAAGGTATAAGAAGTTTCCTTGGTCATGCCGGCTTTTATAGGAGGTTCATTAAGGACTTCTCAAAACTTTCTCGGCCTTTGACTAATTTATTACAAAAATATATACCATTCGTCTTTGATAATGATTGTGTAGAAGAATTTGAAATACTTAAGAAAGCATTGATCTCTGCACCTATTGTTCAGCCACCTGATTGGAATTTACCTTTTGAAATTATGTGTGATGCTAGTGATTATGCTGTAGGTGCTGTTCTAGGGCAAAGAGTTGATAAGAAACTAAATGTTATTCAATATGCTAGTAAAACTCTAGACAATGCCTAGAGAAATTATGCTACTACTAAAAAAGAATTCTTAGCAGTTATATTTGCTTGTGATAAGTTCAGACCTTATATTGTTGATTCTAAAGTAACTATTCATATTGATCATGCTGCTATTAAATATCTTATGGAAAAGAAAGATGCTAAACCTAGACTTATTAGATGGGTTCTCTTGCTACAAGAATTTGATTTGCATATTATTCATAGAAAGGGAGCCGAGAACCCCGTTGCAGATAACCTGTCTAGGTTGGAAAATGTTCTTGATGACCCACTACCTATTGATGATAGCTTTCCTGATGAACAATTAAATGTCATAAATGCTTCTCAAACTGCTCCATGGTATGCTGATTATGCTAATTATATTGTTGCTAAATTTATACCACCTAGTTTCACATGCCAACAAAAGAAAAAGTTCTTCTATGATTTGAGACATTACTTTTGGGATGACCCACATCTTTATAAAGAAGGAGTAGATGGTGTTATTAGACGTTGTGTACCTGAGCATGAACAGGAACAGATCCTACGCAAGTGTCACTCCGAAGCTTATGGAGGACACCACGCTGGAGATAGAACTACACATAAGGTATTGCAATCCGATTTTATTGGCCTACTCTCTTCAAGGATGCCCGTAAGTTTGTCTTATCTTGTGATGAATGTCAAAGAATTGGTACTATTAGTAGACGTCAAGAAATGCCTATGAATTATTCACTTGTTATTGAACCATTTGATGTTTGGGCTTTGAATATATGGGACCGTTTCCTGCCTCTAATGGATATACACATATTTTAGTTGATGTTGATTACGTTACTAAGTGGGCAGAAGCTATTCCAACTAGTAGTGCTGATCATAACACTTCTATTAATATGCTTAAAGAAGTTATTTTTCCGAGGTTTGAAGTCCCTAGATATTTAATGACTGATGGTGGTTCACACTTTATTCATGGTGCCTTTCGTAAAATGCTTTCTAAGTATGATGTTAATCATAGAATTGCATCTCCTTATCACCCACGGTCTAGTGGTCAAGTAGAATTAAGTAATAGAGAGCTTAAATTAATTTTGCAAAAGACTATTAATAGATCTAGAAGGAATTGGTCCAAGAAACTTGATGATGCATTATGGGCCTATAGAACTGCATATAAAAATCCTATGGGTATGTCCCCGTATAAAATGGTTTATGGAAAAGCATGTCACTTACCTCTCAAACTAGAACATAAGGCATATTGGGCTATTAAAGAGCTCAATTATGATTTCAAACTTGCCGGTGAGAAGAGGTTATTTGACATTAGGTCACTTGATGAATGGAGAACCCAAGCCTATGAGAATGCCAAATTGTTTAAAGAAAAAGTTAAAAGATGTCATGACAAAAGGATACAAAAGCGTGAGTTTAATGTAGGTGACTATGTATTGCTATACAACTCTCATTTAAGATTTTTTGCAGGAAAACTTCTCTCTAAATGGGAAGGTCCTTACGTTATCGAGGAGGTCTATCGTTCCGGTGCCATAAAAATCAACAACTTCGAAGGCACAAATCCGAAGGTGGTGAACGGTCAAAGAATCAAACATTATATCCCAGGTAATCCTATAAATGTTGAAACTAATGTTACTGAAACCGTAACCCTGGAGGAATACATAAGGGACACTTTCCGGAATGTTTCAGACTCTGAAAAGGAATAGGTATGTGGTACGGTAAGTAAACCGACTCCAAAACAATTCTAATGGCAATTTTTCTCCATTTTGGAATATTTAGAAAAATAGAAAAATAAGAAGCAGTCCGGGAAGGACACAAGGGCTCCACGAGGGTGGAGGGCGCGCCCTACCCCCCTGGGCGGGCCCCCTGCCTCGTGGGCACCTCGTGCGCTCTCCGGACTCCGTTTTCTTGCATGTTACGTATTTTGGTCGATAAAAATTCATTATATAATCTCCCGGAGGCTTTGACTCCTGTATCACGCAAATATCTCTCGTCTTTGTTTCAAGTTGTTTCTCTGACAGATCTAGGTCATCATGTCGTCTTCAAGTGCCCCCAAGGACAAGTTCTTTGAGGAGGTCCTCAGCCCCTACCTCACGGAGGTGCTACAACCCCCTCAAACCATTGAGATGCGTGAGGGGTTGTTGCACATCCGCGATGTTGAGGGACCAAGGAAGACCGGAAGCACAGAGGCAAGGCTCGAGGCATTGGAGCAACAAGTTTTCAGGTGTCAGGAGATGGTGGAGCGTGGACTCGACCCAAATCACATTATGATCACAGAGTTCACCAACAACTACAAGTTGGACGTCAAGGACATTGGGGAGGCCATCTCCAAGCTTCATGAGAAAATCGAGCACCTCCAAGCCCAGATCTATGACCTGCAAAATCAAAACTGTGAGTATGAATATAGATTCAAAAGGATGAGTTTGGCTATAGATTTGAGGACTCAGGAGACTTGATCATCCTTCTATGATGGTGAGCCTATGCCTTGGAAGAGAGACGCCAAGCCTACATCATCAACAACTCCAACTCCTTCACCGACAAAAGAGATATAATCACATGGGTATGGGCACTCCCCTTGGCAACTGCCAAGCTTGGGGGAGGTGCCCCGGTATCGTATCACCATCACACTCCTATCTTTACCGTTTTTCCCTAGTTCGATCCTTTTAGTAATATCTTGATCTAATAGAATAAAGTTTTTGGTATGATCTAGTTTTGAGTTTTGCTTTATGATCCTTCTATGTAATCGAGTCCATGAGCTATATAATAAAGATTAGTGTTGAGTCAAGGGCTTGATGATTTTGCTATGATCTTGAGGGAATAAAATAAAAGAAAGAAATAAAAAGAAACAAAGAGATCATATGGATCTTATGGAGAGTAATGAGCTCACATATAAAGAGTATGATGAATAAAAGTTGTTGAGAGTTGACAAACATAGCTTTGGTCATCGTTGCAATTAATAGGAAGTAATAAAGAAAGAGAGGTCTTCACATATAAATACACTACCTTGGACATCTTTTATGATTGTGAGCACTCAGTAAAATATGACATGCTAAAGAGTTGATGTTGGACAAGGAAGACAACGTAATGGGTTATGTTTTCTTACATCTGAGATGAATTATATTGTCATGGATCATCCAACATGATTGAGCTTGCCTTTCCCCTCATGCTAGCCAAATTCTTTGCACCAAGTAGAGATACTACTTGTGCTTCCAAATATCCCTAAACCCAGTTTTGCCATGAGAGTCCACTATATCTACCTATGGATTGAGTAAGATCCTTCAAGTAAGTTGTCATCGGTGCAAGCAATAAAAATTGCTCCCTAAATATGTATGACTTATTAGTGTGGGAGAAAATAAGCTTTATACGATCTTGTGATATGGAAGAAATAAAAGCGACAGACTGCATAATAAAGGTCCATATCACAAGTGGCAATATAAAGTGACGTTCTTTCGCATTAAGGTTTTGTGCATCCAACCATAAAAGCGCATGACAACCTCTGCTTCCCTCTGCGAAGGGCCTATCTTTTACTTTTATCTCCCACCTTACATAAGAGTCATGGTGATCTTCACCTTTCCTTCTTACATTTTATCTTTTGGCAAGCACAATATGTTGGAAGGATCCTGGTATATATGGCTAATTGGATGTGAGTTTTCATGAACTATTATTGTTGACATTACCCTTGAGGTAAAACATTGGGAGGCAAAACTATAAGCCCCTATCTTTCTCTGTGTCCGATTAAAACTCCATACCCATAAGTATTGCGTGAGTTTTAGCAATTGTGAAAGACTATATGATGGTTGAGTATGTGGACTTGCTGAAAAGATCTTATATTGACTCTTTCCTATGTTATGATAAATTGCAATTGCCTCAATGACTGAGATTAGAGTTTGTTGGTTCTCAATGAAGTTTATGATTCATACTTAAAATTGTGATTGAATTGTTACTCTAGCAAAAGAGATCATATGACAATGATTATATAAGGTGCTGTTCTAAGAATGATCATGATGCCCTCATGTCCGTATTTTATTTTTATCGACACCTCTATCTCTAAACACGTGTACATATTTTTCGATTTCGGCTTTCGCTTGAGAACAAGCGAGGTCTAAGCTTGGGGGAGTTGATACGTCCATTTTGCATCATGCTTTTATATCGATATTTATTGCATTATGGGTTGTTATTACACATTATGTCATAATACTTATGCCTATTCTGTCTTATTTTACAAGGTTTACATAAAGAGGGAGAATGCCGGCAGCTGGGATTCAGGGCTGGAAAAGGAGCAAATATTAGAGACCTATTTTGCACAGCTCCAAAAGTCCTGAAACTTCACGGAAGTTATTTTCAGAATATAAAAAAATACTGAGCACAAGAAGTACCAGAGGGGGCCACTCACTAGCCACGAGGGTGGGGGGCGCGCCCCCTGCCTCGTGGGCCCCCTGGTGGCCCTCCGATGCCCATCTTCTACTATATGGAGTCTTTCATTGTGGAAAAAAAATCATAAGCAAGCTTTTGGGACGAGACTCCGCCTCCACGAGGCGGAACCTTGGCGGAACCAATCTAGGGCTCCGATGGAGCTGTTCTGCCGGGGATACTTCCCTCCGGGAGGAGGAAATCATCACCATCGTCATTACCAACGATCCTCTCATCGGGAGGGTGTCAATCTCCATCAACACCGTCACCAGCATCATCTCCTCGCAAACCCTAGTTCATCTCTTGTATCCAATTCTTGTCTCTAAGTCTGGGATTGGTACCTGTGGGTTGCTAGTAGTGTTGATTACTCCTTGTAGTTGATGCTAGTTGGTTTACTTGGTGGAAGATCATATGTTCAGATCCTATATGCACATTAATACCCCTCTAATTATGGACATGAATATGCTTTGTGAGTAGTTACGTTGGTTCCTGAGGACATGGGAGAAGTCTTGCTATTAGTAGTCATGTGAATTTGGTATTCGTTCGATATTTTGATGAGATGTATGTTGTCTCTCCACTAGTGGTGTTATGTGAACATTGACTACATGACACTTCACCATTATTTGGGCCTAGAGGAAGGCATTGGGAAGTAATAAGTAGATGATGGGTTGCTAGAGTGACAGAAGCTTAAACCCTAGTTTATGCGTTGCTTCGTAAGGGGCTTATTTGGATCCATATGTTTCATGCTATGGTTAGGTTTACCTTAATACTTTTGTTGTAATTGTGGATGCTTGCAATAGAGGTTAATCATAAGTGGGATGCTTGTCCAAGTAAGGACAGTACCCAAGCACCGGTTCACCCACATACCAAAATATCAAAGTACCGAACGCGAATCATATGAACATGATGAAAACTAGCTTGACGATAATTCCCATGTGTCCTCGGGAGCGCTTTTCTCTATATAAGAGTTTGTCCCGGCTTGTCCTTTGCTACACAAAGGATTGGGCCACCTTGCTGCACTTTATTTACTTTTGGTACTTGTTGCTCGTTACAAATTATCTTATCACAAAACTATCTATTACCTATAATTTCAGTGCTTGCAGAGAATACCTTGCTGAAAACTGCTTATCATTTCCTTCTGCTCCTCGTTGGGTTCGACACTCTTACTTATCGAAAGGACTATGATAGATCCCCTATACTTGTGGGTCATCAACGTGTATGCTATAAAGAATAATGATAACTATGAAACTTGTCATCATGATTTTAATTTTCACTCATGATAGTTATTTTGTTGAGTTTGCTCCCACAATTACTGATGAGGATAAATTTGCTTATGTGGAGAGTAATAAAGTTTCTATGCTTGTGAATCATTAAAAGAATGCTTTATGTGATAGCTATATTGTTGATTTCATTCAAGATGCTACTGAAAATTATTATGAGAGAGGAACATATGCCTATAGGTATTGCAATATATCAAGTTTCCTCTCCATGTGTTGAAAATCTTGAAGTTTTGCTTGTTTTGCCTTCCTATGCTAGTTGATTCTTGTTCCCATAAATTGTTTGCTCACAAAATCCCTATGCATAGGAAGTGGGTTAGACTTAAATGTGCTTGTCATGTGCTACATGATGCTCTCTTTATGTTTCAGTTCTTATATTTTATGCGAGCATCATTGAAATCATCATGCCTAGCTAAAAGGCATTAAAGAAAAGCGCTTGTTGGGAGACAACCTGATAACCCACAAGTATAGGAGATCAATTGTAGCCTCTTCCGATAAGTAAGCATGTCTAACCCAACAAGGAGCTAAATATAGAACAAATATTCCCTCAAGTTTTATCGACCACTGATACAACTCTACGCACGCTTGACGTTCGCTTTACCTAGAACAAGTATAAAACTAGAAGTACTTTGTAGGTGTAACGTGATAGGTTTGCAAGAATATAAAGAGCACATAAATAAAAACTAGGGGCTGTTTTATGTAAAAAAGCAATAAAGTTAGTATAGCGAGTGTGGAAAAGTGGTGGTAGGAGTTGCGAAATTGTCCCTAAGCAATTGACTACTTTACTAGACCGATAGCAAGTTTTATGTGGGAGAGGCCACTGCTAGCATGCCATTCCTGACTTGGAATTCTATGCACTTATGATTGGAACTATTAGCAAGCATCCGCAACTACTAACGTTCATTAAGGTAAAACCCAACCATAGCATTAAGATATATTGGTCCCCCTTCAACCCCGTATGCCTCAATTTCTATGCTAGGTTGAAGCTTCTGTCACTCTTGCCCTCCAATACATAGTCCTATCAACATACAACTAACCCTATGGTGTGATCCACGCGCGCGCTCATATGATGGGAACCAAAAAGGACAACAACATAACCACAAGCAAATTAAACCAATCATAGCAATTCACCAATTACCGATAGGACAATGAAAATCTACTCAGACATCATAGGATGGCAACACATCATTGGATAATAATATGAAGCATAAAGCACCATGTTCAAGTAGAGGGTACAATGTGTTGCGGTAGAGTGGGTCGCTATAGATAGATGGGGGAAGGTGATGAAGATGTTGGTGAAGATGACGGAGGTATTGGTGTAGATCGCCGTCACACGATGATGGCCCCGACGGCGTTCCGGCGCCACCGGGAGAGAGGGGGAGAGGGCCCCCTCCTTATTATTCTTCCTCGACCTTCTCCCTAGATGGGAGAAGGGTTTCCCCTCTGGTCCATGGCTTCCATGGTGGCGGAGGCGCGAGAGCCCCTCCGAGATTGGATCTGTCTCTCTGTCTCTCTCTGTTTCTGCCTTCCAGATTCTGGCCTTTCACCATTTCTTATATTCCTGGAGATCCGTAACTCCGATTGGGCTGAAATTTTAACATGATTTGTATCCGGATATTGGCCTTCTTGTGGTGAAATAAGGGCACCAATAGCCTTACGGGGTGGCCACGAGGGTTAGGGGCGCACCCCCTGCCTCGTGGCCCCCTTGGGCATTGTCTCGCGTTGATTCTTCTTCCCAAAAATCACATATATTCCAAAAAAATCTCCATAAGTTTTTATCCCGTTTGGACTCCGTTTGATATGGATTTTCTGCGAAACAAAAAAAATGCAACAAACAGGAACTGGCATTGGGCACTGGATCAATATGTTAGTCCCAAAAATAGTATACAAAGTTGCCAAAAGTATACGAAAGTTGTATAATAGTGGCATGGAACAATAAAAAATTATAGATACGACGGAGACGTATCAGCATACCTGAGCTTAATTCCTGCTCGTCCTCGTGTAGGTAAATGATAAAAAAAGATAATTTTTGATGTGGAATGCTACCTAGCATAATCTTGATCATGGAATCTAATCATGGCATGAATATTAAGACACGAGTGGTTCAAAGCAATAGTCTATCATTTGACATTAAGACAATAATACTTCAAACATACTAATAAAGCAATCATGTCTTTTCAAAATTGAAAGTGCGTTATATCGACTAGAGGGGGGGGGTGAATAGGCGATTTTTATGAAAGTCTTCAGAACATGGGAGTTTTGAAGGCAAACGATAAAATTGAACCTATTACCATGCAGCGGAAGGTAGACTACACTAGGCAAACCACAATCAAGTATTTAATGAAGTGAAAGCACAAAGACTAATAGCAGCTAGGTAGTAAGGATCAGATAGGAAGATATTGTGAAGCCAAATAGAACACGCAGTCACTTAGTGAAGACAAATGATAGAGCAAACATACAATGACTTCACAAGGAGTAACAGTAAGTAACATGAAGTGAAGATGAAACCAGTGACTCGTTGAAGACAATGATATGTTGAACCAGTTCCAGTTGCTGTGACAATTGTACGTCTGGTTGGAGCGGCTAGGTATTTAAACCTTGGGACACACAGTCCCAGACACCCAGTCCTAAACACGCAGCTCAGGACACCCAGTCCTCACCGTATTCTCCTTGAGCTAAGGTCACATAGACCTCGCTGAATCACTCTGGTAAGTCTTCAAGGTAGACTCCAAACCTTCACAGACTTCGTTCACTGGCAATCCACAATATCTCTTGGAAGCTCAGAACGCGATGCCTAACCGGCTGGAGGATGCACAGTCCTCAAGTGTAATAAGTCTTCAGATCACACAGACAAGAAGACTTAAGTGATGCCCAATTCTCTCTGGCTCTGGTGGTTAGGTCTTTATCCTCGCAAGGAATTCTCTCTCAAAGGCTTCGAGGTGGGTTGCTCTCAAACGACAAAAGCCGTGCTTTCAATCTGAGCAGCCAACCGTTTATGGTTGTAGGGAGTGGGCTATTTATAGCCACTTGGCAACCCGACCTGATTTGTCCGAAATGACCCTGGGTCACTAAGGAACTGACATGTGTTCCAACGGTCAGATTTCAAACTCACATGGCAACTTTACTTGGGCTACAAGCAAAGCTGACTTGTCCGACTCTGGATAAGATTCGCTCTCATTGTCTTCACTCGAAGACATAGGTTTTTTGGTTTAGGCATCACTTCAGTCATTCTGACTGGTTCTCTTGGACCCCACTTAACAGTACGGTGGTTCCTATGACTCAACACAAAAGAAAAAGAACTATGAAAGATCTAAGTCTTCGAGCTCCATAGGCTTCATGTCGTGTCTTCTCTTGTCATAGTCTTCAATGTGAATATCTTCATATACCACCTTTGACTTCAATGTCTTCATACATTTTTAGGGGTCATCTCTGGTAGTAAAACTGAATCATGAGGGACTTCTACCTGTGTTATCCTGCAATTCTCACAAACACATTAGTCCCTCAACTAGGTTTGTCGTCAATACTCCGAAACCAACTAGGGGTGGCACTAGATGCACTTACAATCTCCCCCTTTTTGGTGATTGATGACAAACTAGTTGAAGTTTTCAACGGGGAATATAATCTGTGAAACTGTAAAGGATAAGGAATTGTCTTCATAAATTGCAAGGGCTCCCCCTGAAGATGTGCATATTAGTTAATTTGCTTTTGGAATGCAACTGCACATGGCAGGTGGTACTTGTGGAGATCCGCTTCAACTTATGATGACAATCCACTATGCATGTGAAAGTATATGAAGATAATGCCATGCATAATGGAAAATGGACGTCTGCAGAATGAGCTAAGTGCGGAATTTATCGTCACACATGCGGAATTTATCTTCGCAAAACAAGGTGGCAAATAAGTAGCAGACGACCATCTAGTTTAAGTGTTACAACTCATAAGAATCAAATGTAGCAAAAAAATGAGAGTTGTAAGCACGAAGCAAAATATAAGGCACCTGCCTATATGAACCCGCTTGAAGACTATCAATCTCATATGCTTCTCCCCCTTTTTGTCAGTAATGACCAAAAAGGTTTGAAGACATAGGGCCTCTACTCGTTCCCATGAGTAGGTGAAGTAGCAGGATTGTTGGTGTTGTTTAGCGGTGCAGAAGAGCTTGGAGGTGCTGAAGGAGATGGCGGAGTGTAGCTTGATCAGCCGCATGACCCAAGGGGCGTAGAACTTCAAACCAAATAGATCAATGCCTGATGCAGCAAGTTGGCGTATGAAGAAGTCCTGTGCATTGAAGCATTTGCCATGAAGTATATAGAAGACCAAAGTCTTCATTGCACCCTGAAGCTTGGCATTTGGAGAGTGCCCTTTGATAGGCCAGAGAGTTCGCCTGATGATTTGATAGATGGTTTTGGGCAGGTACTCAAGGTCTTCAACGAAGAACTCTGTGGGATATGCAGCATCTTGGGGCAATGGCTTCATCACGCTGAGCATTTGACTCATATTAGGTTCTGGTCGCTGAAAGATGCTCTCAATAGCTTTAGCATGCAGCTGACAGCCTTGCTCAAAGAGATCGCGAGGAGTGGGCAAGCCAGTGAGCTCAATGATGTCAAATGCATTGGCTTCATGATGAACGTTGCCAGTCATCCACTCCAGGACCCAAGTCTTCGGATCTCTTCTGTATCCTTTGATGTGAAGTGTGGCATAGAATTGTAGCAGCAGCTCTTCATTCCAATGCTCTTTAGCAGTAACAAATTGCAGCATACCCACTTGCTTGAAGCAATCCAACGCTTCTTCTAGACAGGGCAGACCAGCTATAGCTTCAACGTCAAGGCGCTTGTGTGGGAAGATGCGACCTTGGTTGTAAAGAATGCAGGAGTAATAGCTTTGCTGAGGATAGCTCCAGAACCGATCAGATGATATCCGTTCCCTTGAGTAGGGGTTCCTGGAGCTATTGAAGAACATGTTGTCTGCCCTGAAGCCATTGATGTTGAAGGAGCCAGGTGCTGATGCAGGACCTGGAAACCTTGTCAGTCTTGGGATTGGCTTCTGGACCTGAGGCCTGTGCTCAACATGATAGTTGAATTGGGGACCGGCAGCAGACTCAGGAACAGAAGTGGTGGTATCAGTGGCTTCGCTGTCTTCTTAAGCTTTTGCTGGGGAGGGCTCCACATTAGCTTCCTTGTTGGTTGTGGCAGCCTCAAGATTTTCATCCTCCACTTGACTAGCTGGAGGGTCGGTCACAGGCACGTTCTCCTGGAGAACTGCTTCTTGGTGGAGCAGGGGAGTGGGATCTTGTGGTACTTCTTCTTCTGCGGCTGATGCAGCCGGAATGTCTTCAGCATAGACTTGAGGCCTTGGACCTTTGCGAAGCTTGCGGAACGCAGACGACGCCTATGGAGTTGGAGTGGGCTGGGCCTCATAGTCTTCTTCCTCTTGTGGGCGATCTGCCCATGAAGCATCCTGTGCAATTGGCGTCAGTGGACGACCAATGCTGATGAGTTCATTGTTTTGTAACTGAGGAAGGACTGCATCATCTTCTACATTGTCATGATGACCAATGTCTTCAGCAGCGATGGGATCAGCTGCTAGAATGTCTTCAGCTTCAGGACCCTCTGTGGAAGCAGGCTCATGAACCGTCAGTTGACGTTCTGCGTCAAGATGAACCATAGAAATGGGTTCAACTATCAAGGGCTCTGTGGGAGCAGCCCGAGCTTTCTTGGTTTTTCGCTTTTTCTTGGTGGGGCCAGTAGGAGAGTCTTCAAAGTGTTTCCTCTTCCTGGCTTCAGCCTCAGCAGTTCTTGTCTTCTTGAGCTCTGAAGCTGTTGACCGACTCTTTGGCTTCGAGCCAGTCATTCTTGTTGGGAAGACAATCGAAACTGCTTCTTGCCTTGGTGCATCAGATTCAGCCGTAGCAGGCTTCTTCTTCTTTGCGGCCATCCTGGGGTCGATGCCAGGATGCCCAAGTGACTTGCGCTTCTCAACCTCATTATAGGCTTGCACACATTTGTCAGCCAGAGTCTTCATGCGCTCACGCGAACCCTGAGCTTCTGCACGCTTCTTCACAAAGGCTTCCTTGAGCTCGTGCATCATTGTCTTGAAGTTCTTCACTTCTTGCACGCTGAGCTTGGCCATATGCTTCTTGAACTGAGCCTTTTCATAGTCAATCTTCTGCTTCAGCTCAACAATGCGCTGGGCAATAGCAAGTTCTGAAGCAATGGCGCCTTGGAAGGCGACACTGAGGCCAATGGGTAGCTACAGATCTTCAAAGCTGATGTTTGGCGTGTCAAACCACTCGTCAATGAAGTTGTGGATGATGGTGACATCAAAGAGAGGCAGATCATTGAAGATTTCTGCTTCTTCTTTGCTCTTGATGAGTTGCTCAAGAGCGTCATCTGCAAGATCTTCATCACTTGACAGATCAATGTCGTCGTTGCGCAGAATGGTAGCAGCTGTTAGCTCTTTGCCAGTGTGAAACAGAGGCATCTTGGCCTTCTGGGGCCTTGAGACGCGTGATAAGTCTTCAGACTGCACACTGTCTTCAGGAGGTGCAGTTGCCAATGGCTTCGCCCTTGAGATTTTTGGTGAAGGGGCCGGCTTTGAAGCTTTTGACTTCTTCAACTGCTTTGGCTTCGGCACTGCAGGCGTGTCATCAGACTCAGTGTTAGCTGCAGGCTCATTCACTGCAGTCCCTTGAACCAAGATGTAGGTGATGAGGCCTTCAAGGTTGGCGAAAGGGCCGATGACATTGGGTTCTGCATATCGTGTGCCATCTGCCCTTGGAGATGAGGGACCAGGGTTGAAGTCTAACCCAAAAGTCTTCTTGTTCTACTTCGCTGAGTTCTGAGCAAACTGGAAGTTGCGCTTGAACAGATTGTCGTCACGACACCATAGCAATGACGACGAGTGTGCATCAGCAGGCTGTGGTCCACGGACCATGCATGGATAGAAGCCTTGAGCAATGGCTTCATCTCTGGACCTGGGTAGAAGATTCTTGAATAGGATGTCTCCCCACGGTCTCTTGATGGCGCTTTTCTCAGCATACTCCTGGGTCACAAATCTGTATTTGAACCATTGTTCTGCCCAATATCTTCGAATACATTGGATTCGGGTCTTGCGCTGACTGTAATCCTCTTAAGGATCTGTCTTGTACATTTCTGAGAGTTCATCTAGCAGATCTCTGGAGGTCTCACCACAACGCTTTCTGCCACCCTTCCTTGCTACTTTCTCTGAAGCCATAAACTTTAACTTGAAAGGCTTCAAGATGTTCAAAGGCTTCAAGGGTTTTCGTTTGCTGGACCAACAGGAACTGGCTTCGGGAGAATTTATGTGATGCTGTAAGAATTCTGCAAATGAATGCAGACTATGAGAACCAAAGGATTCTCCCACGGACATGTACCTATGACAGCATTAAGGTGCGAGGGAAGGGGAAGAGGTCATATGCATTCTCAGAAGATTTTGAAGATAAATCAGTTTAGAAGACATTGACCTCATCGTGCGAAGACATTCACTCATAGATAAGAAGTTGGTTCCAGATTTGTACGAATCCACAGATCAGTACAAGTGAGGAATCTAACTACTTTGTGAAGCACAAGTGAATATACTAGGCATGTTTATGAGATGCAGTATGAGAGAGATCTAGCTTGTGTGAACAGAAACTGCTTGTGGTAGAAAGTGATAGATCAATAGGATCAACGGTGCTGTAAAAAGGGAGTTTTATTTACCACACTGAGAACTGCTAGACGAAGTGGGAGATGAGGCAGAGTAGTTCGATCCTCCGTTCCCTAACTTGGCGACGGAGGACACCTACGGCGACGACGGAGAGGACGATGTCCGCGGTCGGCATGAAGACGGCGTCGAAGAGGTTGCGGCAGCGAAGCGCTTCGTCGCCGGTGTCGTCGAGAGCTAGCGGTGGCGCTAGGGTTCGTGCGAGGGTAGAAGAAGAGATAATGACCGCTGTGAATGTGTATTTATAGGCACATGGGCGGCACTGTGCTATTACACAGGTGCCCCTGGCGATTCGCATTTGGGGAACACGTGGCCATTATGCGGAATTTTGGGGTTTGTTCCACGTCCCACGCACGCCTGGATTGTCGGGTGGTCGTTCCTACTTCTCCGGAATTCATGTGGAGGAATTAGCATTGAAAACGGACTTAATGTTTGTCTCTGTATCTTCTGCTGACAAGGATGCAAAGAAGACATTCGACAGTTTCAATAGAATGCATATGACTTGGAGAGATAGAGTTTGAGATAGAAAGCATAGAGAGGTTAGGGTCCGATCACATTCACTTAGTTCAAAAGATTCAACACAAAGACATAGCTATAAGTGAATGTTGTAGAGGACAGAATACTAGCATATATATATATATATATATATATATATATATATATATATATATATATATAATCAACATAGTGAAGATAATCATGAAAATATGTTGAGATCGAAGCCAAACCAAATGTGAAGACATTGCAAGGTAACGCCATGAGTGAAACACTTCAAAATAGAACGTTTGGTGGTGGCGTTACCCACAATATAGGAAGTATTAGACCCAGACACGGTGCACAATTATTGTGGCGCTCCGAAGTCAAATTTCACATTAGTGTATTCATACTTCGAATGTATGTCTTCATTGATTGAAGATATACTTCACTTCGTGTGTTGCACATCTAAGTCATCAATATGCATAAGGGTTAGGATGTGTGCCTGATCATAGGACATTTGAGGATTCCAGGATATTTAGCTCACACCGTAACTTGCAAAACCTCTTCTCATCCAAGGGCTTGGTGAAGATATCTGCCAATTGCTCTTCAGTGTTGACGTGTATGATATCAATGTCTTCCTTCACAACATGATCTTTGAGAAAGTGATGATGAATTTCAATGCGCTCTCTCTTCGAGTGCTGAACTGGGTTGTTAGCAATCTTGATGGCGCTTTCGTTGTCGCGGTAAAGTGGCACTTGCTTCAGATGAATGCCATAGTCCTTGAGTGTTTGCTTCATCCACAGAAGCTGAGCGCAGCAAGATCCAGCAGCAATGTATTCAGATTCAGCAGTGGAGAGAGATACACAGTTCTGCTTCTTTGAAGACCAACATACAAGTGATCGTCCCAGAAAGTGACATGTGCCTGATGTAGACTTGCGATCAACTTTGTCACCAGCATAATCAGCATCCGAGAATCCAACCAGATCAAACTTGAGCCCTTTGGATACCATAATCCTAGAGTTGGAGTGTGAGCCAAATATCGAAGAATTCGCTTCACAGCTAAGTGATGCGATTCCTTTGGTGCCGCTTGAAATCGAGCACACATGCAAACACTAAGCATAATATCTGGCCTAGATGCACATAGATAAAGTAAAGAACCAATCGTGGAGCGGTATACCTTTTGATCGAACTCTTTACCATTGTTGTCAGGACCCAAATGATGTTTGGCTGGCATTGGTGTTGTGAAGCCTTTGCAGTCTTGCATACCGAACTTCTTCAGGCAATCTTTGAGATACTTCTCTTGAGATATGAAGATGCCATTGCGTTGTTGTCGTATTTGAAGACCAAGGAAGAACTTCAGCTCCCCCATCATGGACATCTGATATTGCTCTTGCATCATATATCCAAAATCTTCACTGTACTTCTGATTGGTGCAGCCGAAGATAATGTCATCCACATATATTTGGCACACAAACAGTTCACCATCATATGTCTTCATGAAAAGAGTGGGATCTAGGGAACCAGGTATGAAGCCTTTGCTCTTCAGGAAGTATTTGAGTGTGTCACACCAGGCCCGAGGGGCTTGTTTGAGGCCATACAGTGCCTTGTTGAGCTTGTATACCATGTCAGGATGTTTTGGATTTTCAAAGCCAGGTGGTTGTGCAACATACACTTCTTCTTCAATCTTGCCATTGAGAAAGGCACTCTTCACATCCATTTGATATAGAAGTAAGTTATGATGATTTGCATAGGCCAGCAGTATGCGTATGGCTTCAAGTCTAGCCACAGGAGCAAATGTTTCATCGAAGTCAATGCCTTCCACTTGAGTATATCCTTGAGCAATGAGACGAGCTTTGTTTCTGACAACTTGACCATGCTCATCTTGCTTGTTGCGGTATATCCATTTGGTGCCTATTATATTGTGCTTCCATGGATCAGGACGCTTAACCAGTTCCCATACATTATTCAGCTCAAACTGTTGAAGCTCTTCTTGCATAGCTTGAATCCATTCAGGTTCCATGAAGGCTTCTTCAACTTTCTTGGGTTTTGCTATTGAGACGAATGCGAAGTGCCCACAGAAATTTGCTAGCTGAGTTGCCCTTGAACGAGTGAGTGGACCAGGTGCATTGATGCTATCAATTATTCTTTCAATCTGCACTTCATTGGCAATGCGAGGATGTACAGGGCGAAGACTTTGCTCTTGCCATTCATTGTCGTTGTTGGAAGGAATATCTTCAGGCTGAGCATTGTCTTCATGTTGATCAGGTGCTGAAATGATAAGTTCTTCTTCAGGATGAGCTTCAGAAGGTATAATTTCTCCAGTTCCCATTAGCTTGATTGATTCACTGGATGGAACTTCATCTAGCACATTTTGCAGTTGCTCTCTTTGTGAACCGTTGGTCTCATCGAACCGCACATCCATTGTTTCAACCACTTTGTAATGAAAGAGATTGAAGACTCTGTAGAAGTGTGAATCCTTTCCATATCCAAGCATAAAACCCTCATGTGCTTTTGGTGCAAACTTTGAGGTGTGATGTGGGTCCTTGATCCAGCACCTTGCGCCAAATACTCTGAAGTAACTGACATTTAGCTTCTTGCCAGTAAGGAGCTCATAAGATGTCTTGTTCAGTAGCTTGTGAAGATAAACACGATTGATTGTATGGCATGTAGTATCAATGGTTTGGGCCTGAATTTTCTTGGGGTCTTGTATTCATCTAGCATCGTTCTGGCCATCTCAATTAGTGTTTTGTTCTTGCGTTCGACAACGCCATTCTGCTGTGGCATGTACGGGGCTGAGAATTCATGTGTGATGCCCAAGGTATCAAGATATGTATCAAGGCCAGTTTTCTTGAATTCAGTGCCATTGTCACTTTTGATGTGCTTTATCTTGGCGCCAAAATTGTTCACAGCTCGATTGGCGAAGCGTCTGAAGACATCCTGCACTTCAGTCTTGTAAAGGATTATGTGCACCCAAGTATATCTAGAATAATCATCAACAATAACGAAGCCATAGAGGCAAGCAGTAGTAGTTAGAGTTGAGTAATGAGTGGGACCGAAAAGATCCATGTGAAGCAGTTCGAAGGGTTGAGTAGTGGTCATGATTGTCTTCGAGGGATGTTTGGCCCTCGTCATCTTCCCTGCTTCACAGGCACCGCATAAGTGGTCTTTCTTGAACTTGACGCCCTCGATGCCTATGACATGCTTCTTCTTCGCAAGGGTGTGGAGGTTCCTCATGCCAGCATGTCCAAGCCTCCGATGCCAGAGCCAGCATTCTGAAGCCTTTGCTAGAAGACATACTGCAAGCTGTGGCCCTGCTGAGAAATCTACCACGTACAAATCATCTTTTCGATACCCTTCAAACACTAGAGACTTGTCAGATTCCATTAGTACAAGGCAACGATATTTTCCAAACATTACGATCATGTTCAAATCGCAAAGCATTGAGACATACATTAAGTTGAAGCCAAGGGATTCAACAAGCATGACTTTATCCATGTGTTGATCCCTGGAGATTGCAACTCTACCTAGACCCAATACCTTACTTTTACCAGTGTCAGCAAATGTGATGTGGCTCTTGTCAGATGGACGTAAGGTTGAGTTCATAAGAAGACTTCTTTTGCCAGTCATGTGATTTGTACACCCACTGTCAATAATCCATTCTGAAGACGCTGGTGTCGTACCCTACAGTGCAGTTAGGGGGATAGGCTTCACCAAGAGCATTGTGAAGCAAAAACATTTAACGAACCAGTGGGTTATGAAAGCTTAGATCCAAGTTAGGACTAATAGGGAGAGTAGCAAGCGATTCAGGTACGAAGTACATAGTAAGACCATTTGGGCATTTGATCTTGCGCCCTACAAGATGTTTAAGGTCCCCAGCAATAGCGTCAGACGATTTTGGTTTTCTGCTGGAGACCTTTCCCTGCAAAAGAGAGTTAAGCTTTCTTAGCCACCCACATCTTCAAGGGTGGCTTAGAAGCAATGAGTCTAAGTGCAGCATCTGAGAATTTTGGCTTTGAAGCCCTAGCAAACAGTCTTGCAGGCGGACAATAGTACTCATAAGAATAAGCAGAATAGTTCTTGGTCTTATGAACATGGCGGTTTGATGAACCGCTCCCATATTCATATGCCTGAGTATGGTTTCCCTGCAAAACATTTGCGTTAGTGCGACTCAGGTGAGTCTTCTGTCTGTATGAAGCCTTTGGACCGTATGGAGCCTTTGGTCTGAGGTTTGTCTTCTTCACGTGAGGTGTCATGAAGACATTCACAGGAAGATTTTCCAGACACCTTTTCGGAACCCAGATCTTCTTCATAGGCGGTCCATTCCTGCAGTTAGTACCAATGTACCTGGCAAACACTTCACCATTCTGATTCTTAAACAGTATATAGTTTGCATCAAAGGATTCATCAATGATAATGGGGTTAGCACAAGTGAAGCTAGTTAGATTGGATGGATCTGCTGAAGGTTCCTTTGCAGCAACCCACATGGTTTTGGGGTACTGCTCAGGTTTCCAGTAAGAGCCATCTGCATTCATTTTCCTTACGAACCCAACACCCTCTTTCCTAGGGTTTCGGTTCAGAATCTGCTTTTTGAGGACATCACATAGTGTCTGATGCCCTTGAAGACTTTTGTACATCCCTGTTTCAAGCAATGTCTTCAACCTAGCATTCTCATCAGCAATAGCGGTGGTATCCTCAGCAGAGGGGTTAGTTACCACATCAACAGTTGAAGATATTGCAACAGCAGTAGCAGTAGAACATTCAGCAACAGAAGTAACATTATCACGCTCAATGCATTTAAGACATGGTGGTTCAAATCCTTCCTGAGCGGGACTGATCTGTTTGGCGCGAAGTGACTCGTTTTCCGTTTGAAGATCTTCATGAATCGCTCTCAATTTCTCAAGATCCTACTTCCTTTGAAGATAATCATAGGAAAGCTTTTCATGAGTTGTTGAGAGAGTTTCATGACGACTTTCAAGTTCCTGATACTTAACGTGAAGATTTCTATGTTTTCAATTAAGGATTCCGATCGAGTCATTTCAGCACCTAACAGATCATCGCTTCTGTCTAACATTTTTTGAATATGTTCCATAGCTTTCTGTTGTTCAGTTGCAATTTTAGCAAGTGTTTTGTAGCTAGGTTTTGAACCACAATCAGAGTCATCGTCACTAGATGTTTGATAGTGAGTAGTGCGTGTGTTTACCTTGGCACCGCGTGCCATGAAGCAGTAGGTAGAAGCGGAGTAGTCCTTGTCATTTGCATCGGTGTCGGTGATGAAGTCATTGTCTTCAGTGTTGAATATGGACTTGGCAACGTATGCTGTAGCCAGACTTGCGACGCCTGAGTCGGATTCCTCCTCAGACTCCACCTCCGCCTCCTCAGAAGCAGACTCCTCCTCTGAATCCATTTCCTTGCCAACAAACGCACGTGCCTTGCCAGATGAGCTCTTCTTATGTGATGAAGACTTTGAGGAAGACTTGGAAGAAGACTTTGAGTATTTCTTCTTCTTCTTCTTCTTCTTGTCGTCAGAGTCATATTCCTTGCTCTTCTTCTTCTTTTTGTTCTCATTGTCCCACTGTGGACACTCAGAGATGAAGTGGCCAAGTTTCTTGCACTTGTGACATGTTTTCCTCTTGTAGTCATGAGCAGGAGCTTCATCATTCCTTGAACTTGATCGGGAAGACTTTCTGAAGCCTTTCTTCTTGGTGAATTTTTGGAACTTCTTGACAAGCATAGCAAGTTCCCTTCCAATGTCTTCAGGATCATCAGAACTGCTGTCAGATTCTTCTTCAGATGAGGAGACAGCTTTTGCCTTCAAGGCACAAGTTCGCCCATAGTTTGGACCGTAGATATCTCTTTTCTCCGAAAGCTGAAACTCATGTGTGTTGAGCCTCTCAAGTATGTCAGACGGATCGAGTGTCTTGAAATCAGGACGTTCTTGAATCATCAGGGCCAGGATGTCAAACGAACTATCAAGTGATCTCAGCAGCGTCTTGACGACTTCGTGTTTGGTAATCTCAGTGGCGCCGAGGGCTTGAAGCTCATTTGTGATGTCAGTGAGTCGGTCAAATGTGTGCTGGACATTCTCATTGTCATTTCGCTTGAAGCGGTTGAAGAGGTTGCGAAGGACACTGATTCTCTGATCTCTCTGGGTTGAGATGCCTTCATTGACCTTGGAGAGCCAGTCCCAGACCAGCTTGGATGTCTTCAAAGCAATCACACGGCCATACTGTCCTTTGGTCAGATGACCACAGATGATATTCTTGGCAATAGAGTCCAATTGAATGAATTTCTTGACATCAGCAGCAGTGACACCTTCTCCAGCCTTAGGAACGCTGTTCTCGACGACATACCATAGGTCGACATCAATGGCTTCAAGATGCATACGCATCTTATTCTTCCAGTAGGGATATTCAGTTCCATCGAAGACGGGGCACGCAGCGGAGACTTTAATTATCCCTGCAGTCGACATAGCTAAAACTCTAGGTAGTTAAACTGAATCACACAGAACAAGGGAGCACCTTGCTCTGATACCAATTGAAAGTGCGTTATATTGACTAGAGGGGGGGGTGAATAGGCGATTTTTATGAAAGTCTTCAGAACATGGGAGTTTCGAAGACAAATGATAAAATTGAACCTATTATCATGCAGCGGAAGGTAGACTACACTAGGCAAACCACAGTCAAGTATTTAATGAAGTTAAAGCACAAAGACTAATAGCAGCTAGGTAGTAAGGATCGGATAGGAAGATATTGTGAAGCCAAATAGAACACGCAGTCACTTAGTGAAGACAAATGATAGACCAAACATACAATGACTTCACAAGGAGTAACAGTAAGTAACGTGAAGTGAAGATGAAACCAGTGACTCGTTGAAGACAATGATATGTTGAACCAGTTCCAGCTGCTGTGACAACTGTACGTCTGGTTGGAGCGGCTAGGTATTTAAACCTTAGGACACACAGTCTCGGACACCCAGTCCTGAACACGCAGCTCAGGACACCCAGTCCTCACCGTATTCTCCTTGAGCTAAGGTCACATAGACCTCGCCCAATCACTCTGGTAAGTCTTCAAGGTAGACTCCCAAACCTTCAGAGACTTCGTTCACTGGCAATCCACAATGTCTCTTGGAAGCTCAGAACGCGACGCCTAACCGGCTGGAGGATGCACAGTCCTCAAGTGTAATAAGTCTTCAGATCACACAGACAAAAAGACTTAAGTGATGCCCAATTCTCTCTGGCTCTGGTGGTTAGGTCTTTATCCTCGCAAGGAATTCTCTCTCAAAGGCTTCGAGGTGGGTTGCTCTCAAACGACAAAAGCCGTGATTTCAATCTGAGCAGCCAACCGTTTATGGTTGTAGGGGGTGGGCTATTTATAGCCACTTGGCAACCCGACCTTATTTGTACGAAATGACCCTGGGTCACTAAGGAACTGACACGTGTTCCAACGGTCAGATTTCAAACTCACACGGCAACTTTACTTGGGCTACAAGCAAAGCTGACTTGTCCGACTTTGGACAAGATTCGCTCTCATTGTCTTCACTCGAAGACATAGGTTTTTGGTTTAGGCATCACTTCAGTCATTCTGACTGGTTCTCTTGGACCCCACTTAACAGTACGGTGGTTCCTATGACTCAACACAAAAGAAAAAGAACTACGAAAGATCTAAGTCTTCGAGCTCCATAGGCTTCATATCATGTCTTCTCTTGTCATAGTCTTCAATGTGAATATCTTCATATACCACCTTTGACTTCAATGTCTTCATACATTTTTAGGGGTCATCTCTGGTAGTAAAACCGAATCATGAGGGACTTCTACCTGTGTTATCCTACAATTCTCACAAACACATTAGTCCCTCAACTAAGTTTGTCGTCAATACTCCGAAACCAACTAGGGGTGGCACTAGATGCACTTACAAAAATAACATGGCCAAAGAAAGTTATCCCTACAAAATCATATGGTCTGGCTATGCTCCATCTTCATCACACAAAATATTCAAATCATGCACAACCCCGATGACAAGCCAAGCAATTGTTTCATACTTTTGATGTTCTCAAACCCTTTCAACTTTCACGCAATACATGAGCGTGAGCCATGGATATAGCACTATAGGTGGAATAGAATATGATGATGGAGGTTGTGTGGAGAAGACAAAAAAGGAAGAAAGTCTCACATCGACATGGCTAATCAATGGGATATGGAGATTCCCATCAATTGATGTCAATGCGAGGAGTAGGGATTGCCATGCAACAGATGAACTAGAGCTATAAGTGTATGAAAGCTCAAACTAAAACTAAGTGGGTGTGCATCCAACTTGCTTGCTCATGAAGACCTAGGGCACTTGAGGAAGCCCATCGTTGGAATATACAAGCCAAGTTCTATAATGAAAATTCCCACTAGTATATGAAAGTGATAACTCAAGAGACTCTCTATATGAAGAACATGGTGCTACTTGAAGCACAAGTGTGGCAAAAGGATAGTAACATTGTCCCTTCTCTCTTTTCTCTCATTTTTTCTCCTTTTTTAGGCTTCTTTGGCCTCTCTCTTTTTTGGGGGGGCTTCTTTGGCCACTTTTATTTTGCTAACCTCACATGGGACAATGATCTAATAATGATGATCATCACACTTTTATTTACTTACAACTCGATACTAGAACAAGGATATGAGTCTATATGAATGCCTCCGGCGGTGTACCGGGATGTGCAATGATCTAGCATAGCAATGGAATAAAAAATGGACAAGCCATGAAAACATCATGCTAGCTATCTTACGATCATGCAAAGCAATATGACAATAAATTCTCAAGTCATGTATATGATGATGATGGAAGTTGCATGGCAATATATCTCGGAATGGCTATGGAAATGCCATGATAGGTAGATATGGTGGCTGTTTTGAGGAATATATAAGGAGGCTTATGTGTGATAGAGCGTATCGTATCACGGGGTTTGGATGCACCGGCAAAGTTTGCACCAACTCTCGAGGTGAGAAAGGGCAATGCATGGTACCTAAGAGGCTAGCAATGATGGAAGGGTGAGAGTGCGTATAATCCGTGGACTCAACATTAGTCATAAAGAACTCACATACTTATCTCAATAATCTATTAGTCATCAAAACACAGTACTACGCGCATGCTCCTAGGGGGATAGATTGGTAGGAAAAGACCATTGCTCGTCCCCGACCGCCGCCCATAAGGAAGACAATCAATAAATACCTCATGCTCCAACTTCGTTACATAACGGTTCACCATACGTGCATGCTACAGGAATCACAAACTTCAACACTAGTATTTCTACAATACACAACTACCCACTAGCATGACTCTAATATCACCATCTTTATATCGCAAAACTATTGCAAGGAATCAATCATATCATATTCAGTGATCTACAAGTTTTATGTAGGATTTTATGACTAACCATGTGAATGACCAATTCCTGTCATCTCTCTAAATAGATATAAGTGAAGCAAGAGAGTTTAATTCTTTCTACAAAAGATATGCCCACGCTCTAACAAATATAAGTGAAGCAAAAGAGCATTCTGAAAATGGCGGTTTTCTATGTGAAGAGAAACAGGCAATCCAAACTTCAAATGATATAAGTGAAGCACATGAAGCATTCTATAAAGCCATACTCAAAAGATTTAAGTGAAGTGCAAAGATCATTCTAGAAATCAACCATGGACTATCTCATACCAGCATGCTGCATCAAAGAAAATTGAAAACTAAATGCAAACGACGCTCCAAGATTTGCACATATCACATGAACGAAACGAAACAAAACCGAAAACATACTGATACTTGTTGAAGAAAGATGGGATGCCTTCCAGGGCACCCCCAAGCTTAGACGCTTGAGTCTCCTTGAATATTCACTTGGGGTGTCTTGGGCATCCCCAATATTGAGCTCTTGCCTCTCCTCCTTCTCCTCATATCGAGACCTCCTCGATCTTTGATCACTTCATCCACACAAAACTCAACAGAAAGCTCGGTAAGATCCGTTAGTATAATAAAGCAAATCACTACTCTAAGTACTGTTGCAAACTAATTCATATTTTGTTATTGCATTGAAGCTAATGTAATATAATTTTTTTCATGGCTTAATCCACAATAGAATCAATAGTTTCGTCAAAACAAGCAAAATAATGCATCAAAAACAGAATCTGTCTTAAACAGGACAGTTCTGTAGTAATCTGAACATTCACCATACTTATGTTACTCTAAAACTTATTAAAAAATTATGAAAAATAAACAATTTGTATAGAAAGACAGTGCAAAAAGTTTCAGAACCATTTGACGTTCTAGTAAAAAACGTAAAATCACGCACTACAGCCAAAGTTTCTGTTTTGCACCACACAAACCAACAAGCAATGTAAACATCCTAAAGGCAAATCTTGGCACATTATTTTTATGATACAATGGATTTGTACAAAGGGGTAATTATTTTTGTTGAAAAGTTTCTGTAATCAAGGGTCACAAAGTTTCCATGGGCATGAAGTTCAAGGCTAGCTCCCACTTTAACAATGCTCGTCTTTCTCACTTTCGCTTTTCTTTTTGAAAAAGTTTTAGGTTACCCTCTTTATTTTTTTGAAACTTTATAAAAGCACACAACAAAAATAAATGACTTTCTAAAACTTCCGGGTTGTCTCATTGGTAGAGCTTTCTTTAAAGCCACTTGATCATTCATGGCACGCGTTGTCGTGCCCGTCTATTTGGAATTTTCTTAAATATAGAATACATGAGCCATGGACCTTAATTAAATTTGCATCTTTGACTTATATATTTGTTAGCAATAGAAGAGATATCAATCTAATTGATTATGCAAGAAAGTATCGGTGTAGTATGTCCAATGAAAAAACAACATGCTATGACAAAATAGCGTGGCTCTTAAAGTACTCTATTAGCGTGCTATATCGCGCTATTAGTGAGACATTATACACTGATTTTCTTAGCAATGTATTTCTTGAAACGCTATAGCACGATGTTTTTTCACTGAGTGTGTCAGGACATTGTTTTTCCTTTGGTCTAATTGGCTTTCGTTGGTGCGATGATAATTCACAGATATTAAAGGAAATTATGCTTCAAATTTGGGACTGTAGATTAGCACATGATGGTTCAACAATTACTTGAGGCATTGTTCCCAATAGTAGAAGATAGTGCGGGAAATAACGGAACAACCTAGATGGGCCAACTATTGAAAATTTACGAGTATGGAAGTTTCAGATCATTTTGCCTAAATATAAAGTGCTCCCATTATGAGTAAAGTTTACTTAACACTTCACATGGCTTCTATTTATGCCACATAATACTAGAGCCATCCATCTAGTAAATTTGTGCAATGGGGGAACTTAGATTGTACAGTATATGCTTTGTAATATCAACTTCCATAAAGGCACTATAAGACGATATGGACATTATGCCGATTTCTTGTGCATGCAATGCTAATCTTTATGTCAGGAAAACAAGAAACAAAAACAAACTACCGAAAAACAATAACACTGAAAGAACAACATATACATAATTCAGAAACAGAGCTAGCCATAATTTGAGCAGGTCAGTGTTTATCTTGTTGTAGTGATTAGTTATAAATTATATCTGAAATGTGTAACTATAGCACAATTGTACCTTTGTAAATAACCAAATTTTGTGTGGAAACTACCATCTTCTGCAATAGCAGCAATCATCTCAAACCCAACTTGTGTGCAACGACAGAATGATTACAACATGATATAATAGTGATATAATGTAGTCCAGACTATAGGTTAATTAACAGAACTTCTGCTATTCTCAATTGGAAGTATCAATGAGTTCTGGTCCATACAGAGTTAACTAAATGCCAAGAGTTTGTAGCATCAAGAAACCAAAAAGATAACACCCTTACCCTGAGAAGAGCTTAGCCTCAAGCCTAAGTAGTCTTTTCCAAGCATGTAACATCTATTTTGGTGGACATAGTTAAAATGGCTCAGCAAATTTTAATTTCTAGCAACGATTTATGAATTGCATCATAATTAACTTCGACGGTTGACAGGGGCTACCAGCTGAGAACGCACAGCTCCTTCATAACAAGCGACGCGAGGTCCAGGTAGATAGAGCGGCAGAATTAAGAACAGCCTGAGAATTCTACAAAAAGCTATCTAAAATCCCAGTGTTATCCATTAAAAAGACCCCTCAGTGTTATGAAAATCTATATAAGAAAGGCTATGCAACTACAGACAATACATGACTTTGCCATACCAATCAAAGTAGCAAAAAAGTATGTGAGAACATGAAGCTTCTAGCAAACCGAGCCTACCCACTGAGTTGTGCGATTAGATTGAAGGTAGAAGGCACCAAGTTTGATCACAAATTACACCAACTAACTTCTCATTAACAGTATCTGGTCTGGAATGAAGTGTGCTACAAAGGCCAAGTCAGACAAGATCTAGTGATCAAGTGCATCTAGGAATAGGTAGTGTACCTTCGGAATAATCACTAAACGGTTGACAGAAGGATGCAAGTTTAGCATAACTAAAAAGGATCCTAAGAATCAATAAGTAGGTATATACTTCCTAGCACAGAGAGAAGGACGTGATCAACAATGGCAAAAGAAAATCTGCACATAGTAAATAACTTGTTACAGTAAGAATGTACACTAAGAAAATGATTCAAAAATTGTACAAACTTAATTCTACATCCTCCAGTGTAGGCTATAAAAAACTTTAAATCTGTATGTTCTCTTACTAAAGAGGCTCTACTTTGGTTGCATGACTGAATTTTTTCTCTGAACTTTTGCTCAACTTCAGTACTCAAAAGTTCCATTTGCATACTACTGATGCACTTCCCACAGATCTCTTTTATATTCAGCAGTAAATCATTGCCTCAACCCATTTATGTTGGTTTCTCCTGGTCGTGATCAAGCCACCATGAAAAATCATGTTGAAGGAGCCGCAGCCCTGCCCGAGGAAAAGCCATGGTTTCTGGGCTGCCCCGCTGCTGCCCGCAGTGGCCGTCGAAGAGGACAATGATTCGGTGGTGCTGCTAGCGAGGCCACTTGTCCAGATGCTTCTACGACTCGAGAGGGCAATGCTGAAGGTGTTGTGCTGCTGGAGTTGAGAGGGTGAGCGAACAATGGTAGGGGAAGAAGCATATATATACACGTACCAATTGGAAACCGAAGTGTCCAGTAGATGAGACGTCAGCCGTCGCCATGAATGCGTGCGATGTATGAGTCGAGCCGTTTCCAGGAGCTGAGGCATAATTATCGCCCGCGTCTCCCCAACTTTCTACCTCACAGGCGGATCGCGCGACGACTGGATCAATCGGCCCCCGATTCACCCACATCCGACGCTTCCGCTAGATCCCCCTCCATTGGCAGCTCGGCTAGATTCCACCGTAGGCCACCCACGTCACCCGCATCGAGCGCCCGCCGCATCTGTGCGCCTCGCATCGGGATCGGATGGAAAGCACATGGGTCGTTGGTCTGTATCCCTCGTCGATGGACCCCCTTCAGCAAACCGCGGCACTGGAACCCTTGAGTGAAGCGCAGGTGCTTTGATGAATGGGCTGGAGTGGCTGGCCGATGACCCAGTTAACCAGAGGGATTCCTCTCGACCTGTGGAGCAGCAGCCCATAGGACAGCTGGGCAAGTTGTGAGAGACATGAATCCGACGGCCAGAAACGTATAGATCCTGAAAATGAACGGCTGAAAGCGCAAATCGCTGGGAGGGCTCCCTTTAGGCTCAGTTTTATTGTCCTTAATTAAGCTAGGCATACAGTGCTCAAGTAATGGATCCATCCGGATCCCAAGGTATATCAAAGCCAATTTTAATTAACAATGATTTGTGATTTAGTAGTGAGCACAAAGTAACATATATCATGCAACAATGAAGTCTAACTCCCTTCCTATGCATTGGCATGTCATAAAAGAACAATTCATGCACACATAGTAAAGACCAATGCATAGTATAAATAGTTTCTTGCAATTTCATCATATTGGAAACATGGAGAGGCGGAGATGTAGTTCCTCTCTCATAATAATTGCAAGTAGGAGCAGCAAGCACATGCATATTATATCTATCAAAATCATCATGTGTAGCAGTAAAACACAACCCATCAATATAATCCTTAATAAGGGCAAACTTCTTTGATATAGTGTAGTCGGAAGAATTCAAAAAGATAATAGGACTATCATGCATGGGTGCAATAGCAACAATTTCATGTTTAACATATAAGTAACTGTAGCAAGTTCATCTCCATAAGCATAATTCATATTGGCATCTTGGCCACAAGCATAGCAAGCATCATCAAAAAGGGATATTTCAAAAGAATCAACGGGATCATAACAATCATCATAGCATTCATCCTTCGGTAAATTCGAAGGGAAATTAAATAATGTATGGGATAAAGAGTTACTCTCATTAGATGGTGGGAACGGGTGATCAATCCGCTCTTCCTCCTTTTGTTCTTCGCTCACCTCCTCATCTTTTTCATCTAATGAGCTCACAATGTCATTAATTTCTTCTTCCATAGACTCCTGTAAAATATTAGTCTCTTCTTGGACAGCGGAGGAGTCCTCAATATATGGTTTAATATAGGGATTAGAAGCATAATTATCATAGCAATATTTAAGTATGGCCAAATTTTCAGATTTGTAGAGAGTAGTATCACACTCTTCAATAAAAGAAGCAATTTCACAAGTACCCCTAAAAGCAACAAATTCTTCAATTTGTTGAACATGATAGTAATTATAAACACCCTTAGTATACGAAGATACGATTCCATTATCACTAAACTCACATTGGTAAGGAAGGTGTTTCTTAGGGTCTTTAGAACAACAAGTACAATCATATATTTCACATAAATTCCAAGCATAGCACTGCAAACAATGAATTTGATCCAGTAAAAGTTTCCCTTTTTCAAATATGTGGTGTCGCACATAACAAGCATGCTCATCCAAAGATTTTCCCTCAACTAAGCTAGTTGGGGTTTCAATCCGAGCACATAGGGATCGAAGATGATCCAAGTAAAAAGCTTCAGTAGTGTGATAGATTTTGAGTGGTTCTTCAACCATTGGTTCAGTAGGTACCACTATTTTTTTGGTATTTTGTGTTTCCTACCCATAACTAAAGATAGAAAACAAGAGCACAAAATAAGAACTACTTAGTGATAAAGCAAACAAGCACACACGACAATATTCACCCCACGCTATAACTCCCCGGCAACGGCGCCAGAAAAAGGTCTTGATAACCGACAAGTATAGGGGATCAATTGTAGCCTCTTTTGATAAGTAAGAGTGTCGAACCCAACGAGGAGCTAAAGGTAGAACAAATATTCCCTCAAGTTTTATCAACCACCAATACAACTCTATGCACGCTTGACGTTCGCTTTACCTAGAACAAGTATAAAACTAGAAGTACTTTGTAGGTGTAACGGGATAGGTTTGCAAGAATATAAAGAGCACGTACATAAAAACTAGGGGCTGTTTTAGGTAAAGAAGCAATAAAGTTAGTATAGCGAGTGTGGAAAAGTGGTGGTAGGAGTTGCGAAATTGTGCCTGAGCAATTGACTACTTTACTAGACCGATAACAAGCTTTATGTGGGAGAGGCCACTGCTAGCATGTCATCCCTGACTTGAAATTCTATGCACTTATGATTGGAACTATTAGAAAGCATCCGCAACTACTAACGTTCATTAAGGTCAAACCCAACCATAGCATTAAGATATATTGGTCCCCCTTCAATCCTGTATGCATCAATTTCTATGCTAGGTTGAAACTTCTGTCACTCTTGCCCTTCAATACATAGTCCTATCAACAAACAACTAACCCTATGGTGTGATCCACGCGCGTGCTCATATGATGGGCACCAAAGTATAACAACATAACCACAAGCAAATTAAACCAATCATAGCAATTCACCAATTACTGATAGGAGAACGAAAATCTACTCAGACATCATAGGATGGCAACACATCATTGGATAAGAATATGAAGCATAAAGCACCATGTTCAAGTAGAGGGTACAGTAGGTTGCGGGAGAGTGGACCACTGTAGATAGATCGAGGAAGGTGATGAAGATGTTGGTGAAGATGACGAAGGTGTTGGTGTAGATCGCCATCACATGATGATGGCCCGGGCGGTGTTCCGGCGCCACCGGGAGAGAGGGGGAGAGGGCCCCCTCCTTCTTATTCTTCCTTGACCTTCTCCCTAGATGGGAGAAGGTTTTACCCTCTGGTCCATGGCTTCCCTGGCGGCGGAGGGGCGAGAGCCCCTCCGAGATTTGATCTGTCTCTCTGTCTATCTCTGTTTCTGCGTTCCAGATTCTGGCCTTTCACCGTTTCTTATATTCCCAGAGATCTGTACCTCCAATTGGGCTGAAATTTTAACACAATTTGTATCCGTATGTTGGCTTTCTTTTGGCAAAAGAAGGGCACCAACCGCATTATGGGGTGGCCACGAGGGTCAGGGGTGCGCCGCCTGCCTTGTGGCCCCCCTCGGGCATCGTCTCGCGTTGATTCTTCTTCTAAAAATCAGATATATTCCAAAAAAATCTCCGTAAGTTTTTATCCCGTTTGGACTCCGTTTGATATGGATTTTCTGCGAAACAAAAGACATGCAACAAACTGGAACTGGCACTGGGCACTGGATCAATATGTTAGTCCCAAAAATAGTATAAAAAGTTGCCAAAAGTATATGAAAGTTGTATAATATTGGCATGGAACAATCAAAAATTATAGATACGACGGAGACGTATCACAACCCAACACTTTTACCTACTGTTTTTGTGTGTTCACATGATTAGGCTACTGTAGTAATCATGTTTTATTGCTTTTGTTTCAATAAAGTGCCAAGTAAGACCTTTGGGATGCCTTACAGTGATAGTTGATTTGATCTTGCTGAAAAACAGAAACTTTTGCACTCAGGAAAACAATTCTTGTTTTTAACAGAAGCATGATAAAATGCTGATTCTTTCTTCAGAAGATTAATAGACAAATTACCCAGGTTTTCCTATATTTTCAGAATTTTTGGAGTAGCAGAAGTATGGTTGGAGTACAGATTACTACAGACTGTTCTGTTTTTGACAGATTCTGTTTTCAATGCATAGTTTGGTTGTTTTCTAATTTCCATGGATTATATTGCTCAATATAAATTGTGGAAATGATATTCTACAGTAGGCATTGTGTGATAACAATTATGAATCTTGTCTTTGACAGTACCAAAAGTGAAATGGTTTGCTCTTTATCATACTAACCTATCTCACAAAGTTCTTTAAGTTTTGTGTGATTGAAGTTTTTCGAGTTTTGGGTGAGATGTCGATATGAGGAGAATAAGGAGTGACAAGACCCTAATCTTGGGGATTAACAAGGCACCCCAAGGTAATATTCAAGGAAGATCCAAGCAACTTAGCTTGGGGATGCCCCGGAAGGTATCCCCTCTTTCATCTCCAACATTATCGGTAACCTCACTTGAAGCTATGTTTTCATTCGTCACATGATATGTGTTTTGCTTGGAGCGTCAATTTATTTTGTTAGGATTTGCTTTCTGTTATTTAGAATAATGTTTTGCATCTTTTATTTCAATAAAAGTGGCAATGATACCCTTTGCCATGCTTATTTTGCAAGTATACATGTTGCTGTTTGAAAACAGAAAGTTTATAGCTGTTGCAAAAATTTCCTAGAAAAGTCAGAATGTGATAAAATGTTGATTTTTTTTTGAAAAATAAGATCTGATAAATTTTCTACAATGTGGTAAATTTTCATAATCTTTGGAGTTTAATAAGTATTGATACTCTTGCATTCTTTACAGACTGTACTGTTTTGGCAGATTGTTGTTATGTTTGCTTGTTTAATGATTCTATTTGAGGATATGAGTATTAAATATGCAGAGGCGTTTAGTGTGCAAAGTTGAATAATAATTTTAGTGATTTGCTACAGTAGAGAATGATAAGGTTTTTGCATTGGTTTATACTAACTTATCTCACGAGTCCTTGTTGAGTTTTGTGTGGATGAAGCTTTTGAGATTTAGGAAAACCGTGATATGAGAAGAATTAAGGAGACACAAAAGCTCAAGCTTGGGGATGCTCAAGGCATCCCAAGATGATATTTCAAGAAGTCTCAAGCATCTAAGCTCGGGGATGCCTTGGTAGGCATCACACATTTCTTCATCAACAATTATCGGTTAGTATCGGTTAATCCTAAGTTTTTGATTCTTCACATGAGTTGTGCTATCCTTGAAATGTCATTTTATTTTCACTTTTCTTGCTGTTTTAATAAAATACTTAGATCATAAAGTTTTTAAATAAGAGAGAGTCCTCAAATAGCTACCCATTTACTTAACTACTCGTTTGATCTTCACTTATATCTTTTTGGAGTAGCTTGTCATTTACTCTTGTGATTCACTTATATCCTATGAGTAAATTGTTGAATGAATTGAATATCATGAAGTTGAAATTATATCATGCCTAGTGGTAGCTTCACATTGGGTTTAGAAAGTGAAGTCTTTTGAAGCTTGACAATCACAATATTGGCCATACAAGCAATTCATGAATGAATACTATAAGGAAGAGAACCTTCACATGCAAATACACTATCATGAAAATCTTTTGTGATTGTGAGCCCCCGTCAAAATATTATATGCCAAAACTGTTGACGTTGGACAAGGAAGACAACGTAATGTTTTATGTTTGTTCATATTCACATAGAAGTTATATTGTCATAGATCCTTCAACATGTGGTTCTTGCCCCCCATCCTTGCTAGCAAAAAAATCCGCACCAAGTAGAGATACTACTTTTGCATCCAAAAACCCTTAAACCCAAATCTTATCTTCAAGAGTCCACCATACCTACCTAAGGATTGAGAAATATCCTTCAAGTAAGTTGTCATCGGTGCAATAAGGCAATAAAAATTGCTTCTAAAAGTGTTAGACCATTTAGTGTAAAAGAAAATTGAGCGTTGTACGAACTTGTGATGCTGAAGAATAAAAGCGACAGACTGCATAATAAAGGTTGCTATCATAAGGGGCAATATAACGTGATGTTTATTTGCACTAAGGGGTTGAGCATACAAATAAATAAGCGCATGGCAACCTCTGCTTCCCTCTGCGAAGGGATTATCTTTTACTTTTTAGTATTTACTTTTATGCAAAGAGTCAAAGTTTTTCTCTCTATTCCTTTTTATTTTTCTCTTTTGGCAAGCATAATGTGGTGAGGAAAGATCTAGGCACATATATCCAGTTGGATATGGGTAGCATGAGTTATTATTGTTGACATCACCCTTGAGGTGAATACGCCGGGAGGCAAAACAATAAGCCCCAGTCTTTCTATGTGCCTGGTTGAATCATGTTGCTCATGTGTATGCGGTGAGTGTTAGCAATCATAGAAGACCATATGGTGGTTGAGTACGTGGAGCTCTTACTTAAATTCTGTTGAATAAGTTGAATTGCAATTGCTTGGTGACTGAGAACATAGGTTGTTGAGTTTCAAGAGAATTCATTGTTTGAACCTTAACATGTGAATTGGTTGCTACTTTAACATGAGAAATTTTATGAGAAAGAATTGTTGTTATGATGCTAGGAAAAGTGATTGAAATTGTTATTGATCAAACTTATGCACTTTGCTAGCATTCACACTTCATAAATTATTTCTTTTATCATTTACCTACTCGAGGACGAGTAGGAATTGAGCTTGGGGATGCTGATATGTCTCCAATGTATCTATAATTTATGAAGTATTCATGTCGTTATATTATCATTCTTGGATGTTTTACAATCATTTTATATCAACTTTATATCATTTTTTGGGACTAACCTATTGACTCAGTGCCTAGTGCCAGTTGATGTTTTTTGCTTGTTTTTTACATCGCAGGAAATCAATATCAAACGGAGTCCAAACACCACGAAACTTTTTGTGGATTTTGATGGACCAGAAGACTCCCGATGGGCTAGAGCAGCACCTGGGGGGTGCCCCAAGGGGGGCACAACCCACCAGGGCGCGCCTGGGGGCCTAGGCGCGCCCAGGTGGGTTGTGCCCACCTCGGTGGCCTCCCGCACCCCCTCTTTGCCCTATAAAATCCCAAATATTCCAAAAACCCTCGGGGTTTACCTAGATGAGAAGTTCTACCGCCGCAGGCCTCTGTAGCCACCGAAAAACCAATCTAGACCCCATTCCGGCACCTTGCGACCATCTTCATCATCCCGGCGGCCACCACGATGAGGAGGGAGTAGTCCACCCTCGGGGCTGAGGGTTTGTACCTTAATATCTCTCTCTCTCTCTCTCTCGTGTTCTTGAGATGTCACAATCTTGATGTATCACGGGCTTTGTTAATATAGTTAGATCATATGGTGTTTTCCCCTCTCTATCTTGTTGTGAATTGAGTTTCCCTTTGAGATTTTGTTTTATCGGATTGAATACTTTTATGGATTTGAGAGCACTTGATATGTGTCTTGCATATGAATACTCGTGGTGACAATGGGGTATCGTATTGATTCACTTGATATATGTTTTGGCACTCAATTCGTGGATTCCCGAGGTGACATTGGGGTAATATATGCATAGGGGTTGATGCACGTTCTTGTCTTTGTTTCTCAAGTAGAAATCTTGGGGCACTCTTTGAGGTTCTTTGTGACGGATTGAGTATTATGAATCTAAAATTATTTGGTGTTATTTTAGTATGAACTCTTGGATAGATCGATTGGAAAGAATAGCTTCGAGGTGGTTTCATACCCTACAAACAATTTCTTCTTATGTTCTCCGCTAGATAGGAACCTTGGACTGATTCTTCATCGCACGTTGAGGGTGGTTATATTCTCCAATTATATTAGCACTGTTGAGAGATTGCACTAGCGAAAGTACGGACCCGAGGCCTCATTTTCAAGCATTGCAATACCGTTTTGTGCTTGTTTACTATTTTCTACCTTGCTGTTTTTATTTTTTCAGATTATAAAAATATATTTCCACCATCCATATTACACTTCTATAACCATCTCTTCGCCGAACTAGTGCACCTATACAATTTGCTATTGTATTGGGTGTGTTGGGGACACAAGAGATTTCTTGTATTTGGTTGCAGGGTTGTTTGAGAGAGACCATCTTCATCCTACACCTCCCACGGATTGATAAACCTAAGGTCATCCACTTGAGGGAAAATTGCTATTGTCCTACAAAACTCTGCGCTTGGAGGCCCAAAAGAGTCTACAAGAATAAAGTTGCGTAGTAGACATTAGAGGACTTCACAAGAAAGCAAGTTGGATGCACGCCCATGATACATCCATTTTGCATCATGCTTTTATATCGATATTTATTGCATTATGGGCTGTTATTACACATTATGTCACAATACTTATGCATATTCTCTCTTATTTTACAAGGTTTACATAAAGAGGGAGAGTGCCGGCAGCTGGGTCCAGGGCTGGAAAAGGAGCAAATATTAGAGATCTGTTATGCACAGCTGCAAAATTCCTAAAACTTCACAGAAGCTATTTCCAGAATATATAAAAAATACTGAGCGCAAGAAGTTCCAGAGGGGGCCACACCCTGGCCACGAGGGTGGAGGGGGCGCCCTACCCCCTGGGCGCGCCCCCTGCCTCGTGGGCCCCCTGGTGGCCCTCCGATGCCCATCTTCTGCTATATGGAGACTTTCGTCGAGGAAAAAATCATAAGCAAGCTTTCGGGATGAGACTCCGCTGCCATGAGGCGGAACCTTGGCGGAACCAATCTAGGGCTCTGGCGGAGCTGTTCTGCCGGGGAAACTTCCCTCCGGGAGGGGGAAATCATCACCATCCTCATCACCAACGATCCTCTCATCGGGAGGGGGTCAATCTCCATCAATATCTTCACTAGCACCATCTCATCTCAAACCCTAGTTCATCTCTTGTATCCAATCTTTGTATCCAAACCTCAGATTGGTACCTGTGGGTTGCTAGTAGTGTTATTACTCCTTGTAGTTGATGCTAGTTGGTTTACTTGGTGGAATATCATATGTTCAGATCCATTATGCATATTAATACCCCTCTAATTATGAACATTAATATGATTTGTGAGTAGTTACGTTTGTTCCTGAGGACATGGGAGAAGTCTTGCTATTAGTAGTCATGTGAATTTGGTATTCGTTCAATATTTTGATGAGATGTATGTTGTCATCCCTCTAGTGGTGTCATGTGAACGTCGACTACATGACACTTCACCATTGTTTGGGCATAGAGGGAGGCACTGGGAAGTAATAAGTAGATGATGGGTTGCTAGAGTGACAGAAGCTTAAACCCTAGTTTATGCATTGCTTCGTAAGGGGCTAATTTGGATCCATATGTTTCATGCTATGGTTAGGTTTAGCTTAATACTTCTGTTGTAGTTGCGGATGCTTGCAATATGGGTTAATCATAAGCGGGATACTTGTCCAAGTAAGGACAATACCCAAGCACCGGTCCACCCACATATCAGATTATCAAAGTACCGAACGCGAATCATATGAACGTGATGAAAACTAGCTTGACGATAATTCCCATGTGGCCTCGGGAGTGCTTTTCTCTATATAAGAGTTTGTCCAGGCTTGTCCTTTGCTACAAAAAGGATTGGGCCATCTTTCTGCACCTTATTTAGTTTTATTACTTGCTACTCGTTACCAATTACCTTATCACAAAACTATCTGTTACCGATAATTTCAGTGCTTGTAGAGAATACCTTGCTGAAAATCGCTTATCATTTCCTTCTGCTCCTCGTTAGGTTCGACACTCTTACTATTCTAAAGGACTATGATAGATCCCCTATACTTGTGGGTCATCAGCCCACTTAGTTTTCTTTTTGAGCTTTCATACACTTATAGGTCTTAGTGCATCCGTTGCATAGCAATCCCTACTCTTACATTGACATCAATTGATGGGTATCTCCATTTCCCGTTGCTTGGCCTTGTCAATGTGAGACTTTCTCCTTTTGTCTTCTCCATATTATCTCCATCACCATGCTCTACTCCACCCATAGTGCTATATCCATGGCTTGCGCTCATGTATTGCGTGAGAGTTGAAAAAGCTGAAGCGCGTTAAAAAGTATGAACCAATTACTCGCCTTGTCATCGGGGTTGTGCATGATAAATAGTTTATGTTAAGAAGATGGAGCATGACAAGGCTATATGATTTTGTAGGGATAACATTCTTTAGCACTGATATTTGGAGAGACATGATTGGTTCTTGGTATGCCTTATTATTATTGTTTTTATATCAAACTATAGACTATTGCTTTGGATCATTCAGATCTTAATATTCATGCCACAAAAGAGAGATTACATGACGAACATGATAGGTAGCATTCCACATCAAAAATTCTGTTTTTATCATTTACCTACTCGAGGACAAGAAGGAATTAAGCTTGGGGTTCTTGATACGTCTCCAACGTATCTATAATTTTTTTATTGTTCCATGCTATTATAGTATCAATCTTGGATGTTTATTATGCAATTATATATCATTTTTGGGACTAACCTACTAACCTAGTGTCCAGTGCCAGTTGCTGTTTTTGCTTGTTTTTGGCTTTTCAGGAAATCAATATCAAATAGAGGCCAAATGAAGGAAAAACTTTGGATTAATTTTTCTGGACCAGAAGAGACCCTAGCAATTAGGTTGAGAAGCGGCCATCTAGAGAGCAACAATGGTTATGAACATGCATTATGCATAAGTAACATTGGACACTAGCATGAGTAGGATATGAACACCATGAACATAAATATCATAGAGGCTATGTTGGTTTTGATTCAACTACATGCATGAACATGTGCCAAGTCAAGCCACTCGAATATTTAGAGTAGGATACCATATCATCATACTACATCACAATCATTTTAACGCAATGTTGATATCCAAGATAAATCATTATCCACTCCTAGCTACTTATGCATGGCATGAGAAACTATAATATCTAATTGTCATTGCAAGCATGTTTAATCATAATGGGCTGAAGCATGGATACTAGGTTAAACATATTAACAAAAACAGAACAAGTCGAGTTCCTACCCGTTTCTCTCTGCCACGGCCAGTTCATCGAATATCGTCATTATTGCATGTCACTTGCACGACCGAACAATGTGAACATAATAAGAGTGCAAGAGTGACATGGAGCTGGAATCTGCAAACATTTTATTCAACAGGATAAGACAAGGCAATATGGGCTCTTTGTTAGATAAACAATAATTCATATGAGAGCCACTCAACGTTTTCATCGTGGTCTTCTCCTCGGTATGACTCGAATAAAAAGAAAAGAAGTTCAGAGAAACACACTGAAATATTTTTGGAGTTTTTGGTTTTCTCGAACAAGCAAATAAAAGGGAAAAGCAAAAACGAGAACAACTATTTACACGGGAAAGCTCCCAACAAGCAAAATAAGAACACGGAAATCATTTTGGGTTTTATTTTTAGTGCTACAACTAAGCATGCATAGAAAGTAAACTAACTACAACTAATTTTTTTGGTTTTTCTAAGGGGTTTTCAAACACATAAGAAGAAAACGAGAAAATAAAATTAAGCATGGATGATATAATGAAAAAGTGGAGACATCGACAAATGGAATGAAATGTGTGATCATGAATGTAATGTCGGTGAGAAACATGTACTCCCCCAAGCTTAGGCTTTTGACCTAACTTGGTAATCGATCAGTAGCCTGGATAGTAGTCAGGGTGCCGAGGAGCGGGCATCCACGGATCCCACTGCTGAGGCTCCTCCTTTGCTGCAGCTTGGTCGTTCCAGTAGGTGATGATATCTGCAGGCATAATCCTATATCCGCCCCTGGCAACAGGACTAAACAAAGTAGGAGTAGGCAATGGAATAATATAATGAGTTCTCACACTAAAAACCAGGTTATGTGGAATGGGATGTTAGGAGAATCGATATTAGCAAACTGGTGGTGATTCATGGCTGCGCGATCTAGGTAAACCTTGGTCAGAGGGTAATCATGAAGGCGTACCTCAACATTAAAGCAAGCCACCAAACGAGTAGCGAAAATACCACCATGTATTTTACCCTTGGACTTATTAATGTGGAGGCGACGTGCCACAATAGCTCCCAAGATATAAGTGTTGTCGCCCTCTAATGCATGACGTAAAACAGCAAGGTCTGATGAACTAAGTGCACCCACCTTCTCTCTAGCAAGCAAGCATTTTGCAATGAAAAGAGCAAAGTAATGAACAGCAGGAAAATGCAAGCCAGCGGCAGTGATAGTCGACACTCCTATCTCATCTCCCATTGTCAAGGTACGATAAAAGGTTTCAAACTCTGCCGGCCTAGGCTTTACCAAACCACCATCAACAGGAAGGAAGCATATTTCACAAAACTCAGTAAGCGGTATCTGATGGAAATTAGTGTATAAATTAAACTGCACCTCAGGAGGATTATTCCTAGGAAGGAAATTAAAACTTTGAACAAAGGTGTTTGTGAGGAGATGATATTGTTCACATTCAACTGCGATGAAGTCGGTGAGGCTGGCATTAGCAGCATATTATGTAAACTCTTGCAGGATTCCAGCCTCTTCCATGAATGGGATATGCGGCCATTCGCACGGTCGTACTTCCGCTAATCTTCGAAGGCGGAGATCACTATCAGACAACTCCCCAATAACTCCATTGGAGTTCTTCTTGGAACCAAACTTCCTAAAGATATTCATTTTTTTCCTATGAACAAAAATTTTGAAATTTTTAGTCCACAAAATTTTCTCAACAAAACGTTACAAGATTGATAGCAACTACTCATAGGGATACATAGAGGCCATAGCAAGCATTCAAATTACTTAGAAGTCCAAGAATTCAACATGCAAGCTCATCTACAGCAGCACTAAGAGTAGCTAATTATTCAAAACATAAAAAATAAAAACTAAAACTAATTGGACAAACAGAGGAGTCACATACCAAGCAACAATCCCCCAAAACAATTTCGGAAATGGAGCTTCGAGCAAAGAGATCAAAATCCGCGGGTTTGAGAGCAAGAACACGAGAGAGAGAGAGAGAGAGAGAGAGAGAGAGAGCAATGGTGAATTTTTTCTGGGGGTAGGTGATGATGTGGTGTAAAGAGATAAGTGAGGGGTCCCACATGGGGACCACAACCCACCAGGGCGCACCTGGGGGTCCTGGCGTGCCCTGGTGGGTTGTGCCCACCTGGTGCACCTCCCTCTGATATTATTTGCACAAGAAATTCTTAAATATTCAGAAAAAATCATATTGAATTTTCAGAGCATTCTAAGAACTTTTATTTTTGGGTCATTTTTTATTGCATGGGAAATTCAGAAAACAGACAAAACATGGCATTTTATTTTATTTAACTAATAAAAACAAAAAACAAAAGGTAGGGACAGAAGGTAGTGCTTACTAAATTCATCAACTTCATACCTCTCAAAAATGATCCATTAATAAGGTTGATCAGGTCTTATTAACAACCACTTTTGATTAATATGAAATCGAAGAACTTTCGTAAATCACTAAGTTACCTCAACGGGGGTATGAATGTCCCCAACAATAAGCATTTCATATTTATTTTTGGCAGTAGGTAGAGGTATTTGAAAACTTCCAATAGTGATTGTCGGAGATTTTTCGAACATTAATACCATTCACTTGGATTTGTTTCTTCGGAAAATGCACCGCATGCTCATTACCATTGATATGAAATGTGACCTTGCTTTTATTGCAATCAATAACAGTCCCTGTAGTATTCAAGAAGGGTCTACCAAGGATAATCGACATGTTGTCGTCCTCAGGCATCTCAAGTATACAAAGTCAGTCAAAATAGTAACATTAGCGACAACAACGGGCACATCCTCACAAATACTGATAGGTATGGCAGTAGATTTTTCAGCCATTTGCAATGATATTTCAGTAGGTGTGAGCTTATTCAAATCAAGTCTTTTATATAAAGAGAAAGGCATAACTCTAACACCAGCTCCTAAATCACATAAAGCAGTTTTCACATAATTCTTTTTGATGTAGCAAGGTATAGTTGGTATTCCCGGATCTCCGAGTTTCTTAGGTACTCCATCCTTAAAAGTATAATTAGCAAGCATGGTGGAGATTTCAGCTTCCGGTATTTTTCTCTTATTGGTGATGATGTCTTTCATATACTTTGCATAAAGAGGCATTTTAAGGATATCAGTCAAGCGAGTACGCAAAAAGAGTGGCCTCAGCATTTCAGCAAAGCGTTCAAATTCTTCATTATCTTTCCTTTTAGTCGACTTAGGTGGAAAGGGCATAGCTTTTTGAACCCATGGTTTTCTTTCTTTACCGTGTTTTCTAGCAACAAAGTCTCTTTTATCATATATTTTATTTTTAGGTTGTGGGTTATCAAGATCAACTGGTGGTTCTATCTCAACATCACTATCTAGTTCTTTATTATTTGGTTGACTATCTTCATGAACCTCATCATTATATTTTTCATTATCAGAAGGTGAGTGTTCACTACCAGGTTGAGTTTCAAGATCAGAGATATAGACTTCATTATCATTATCAGGAGGTTTTTCTACTTCAGGTTCACTAGAGGCATGCAAAGTCCTATCATTTTTCTTCTTCTTTTTCTTTTTAGAAGGACTAGGTGCATTAGTGTTAGCTCTCTGAGAGTCTCATTCAATTCTTTTTGGGTGTCCCTCGGGATAAAGTGGTTCCTTAGTCATTTTACCTCCTCTAGTTGGTACTCTAATAGCAAAGTCATGTATATATGTTATTGATCATTTCATCTAGCAACTCTCTTTGGGATTTAACAACTTGTTCCAACTGGGTCTGAACCATAGAAGCATGTTTTCCAACACCTCTAACATCATTTGATATTCTAAATAACAAGTCACTCAAGTGAGCAATCATATCAGAATTGTAATTAAGTTGTTTCATAACATTTGCATTGAAGTGATCTTGTTTTCTAATATAGTTTTCAAACTCATAAAGGCATTGGCTAGGGTGCATATTGTGAGGATTGTCATTATCACTGAACTTCATTAGAGAATTTACCTCTACCACCTTAGGTGGTGGTGGTGTATCAAGCCCATGTATTTCTTCAATAGGAGGTAAATTTTTAACATCCTCAGCTTTAATACCTTTTTCCTTCATGGATTTCTTTGCCTCTTGCACATCTTCAGGACAGAGATATAAGATTCCCGTCTTCTTTGGAGTGGGTTTAGGTGGTGATTCAGGAAGAGTCCAATCATCATAAATTTTTAAAATGTTATTCAATAATTCTTCAGCTTGCCCAATAGTTCGTTCCCTGAAAACACAACCAGCACAACTATCTAGGAAATCCCTAGAAGCATTGGTTAGTACATTATAGAAGATATCAAGTATTTCATTTTTCTTAAGAGGATGACCAGGCAAAGCCTTAAGTAATTCGCAAAGCCTCCTCCAAGCTTGTGGGAGACTCTTCTTTAATTTGCACAAAGTTGAATATTTCCTGCAAGGCAGCTTGTTTCTTATGAGTAGGGAAATATTTTCCAGAGAAGTAATAAATCATATCATGGGGACTATGCACACAACCAGGAGCAAGAGTATTGTACCAAGATTTAGCATCACCCTTTAATGAAAATGGAAATAATTTGAGAATATAGTAATAGCGAGTTTTCTCATCATGAGTAAAAAGGGTGGCTATGCCATTCAACTTAGTAAGATGTGCCACAACAGTTTCAGTTTCATAATCATGGAAAGGATCAGATTCAACCAAAGTAATTAACTCTGGGTCGACAGAGAATTCATAATCCTTATCATCAATAAAGATAGGTGAAGTAGCAAACTTATGATCATATTACATTCTAGCATTCAAGGATTTTTCTTTATACTTGCATAATAATTTCTCTAGATCATCTCTATCCTTACAAGCAAGAATATCTCTAGTTGTCTCTTCATTCATAACATAACCTTTCGGTACCTTAGGCAATTCATATCTAGGAGGGCTAGTTCTAGTAGGTGTTTCAACATTTTCAGTTTCAAGCTCATCATCAGATTCAACAATATCATGTTGAATTACTCTAGCAATTTGTTCATCAAGAAAATCACCAAGTGGCACATCATTATCATCAAGCAAGGTACTAGCATCATCATAAGTATCATTCATAGCAGAAGTAGCATCATCAATAACTTGCGACATATCAAGATTAATAGCATGCGGTGGTGTTGCAAGTTTACTTATAATAGAAGGTGAATCTAAAGCATAACTGGATGGCAGTTCCTTACCTCCCCTCGTCTTAGAGGGATAAATCTTAGGCTTAGCATCCTTCAGATTCTTCATAGTGATAAATTGATAATAATCCCAAGTGACTCAACAAATATAGCTATGCTCCCCGGCAACGGTGCCAGAAAAAGGTCTTGATAACCCACAAGTATAGGGGATCACAACAGTTTTCGAGGGTAGAGTATTCAACCCAAATTTATAGATTTGACACAAGGGGAGCCAAAGAATATTTGAATGTATTAGCAGCTGAGTTGTCAATTGAACAACACCTGGAGATTAATTATCTGCTGCAACGTGATCAGTAGCAAAGTAATATGATAGTATTGGTAGTAGAGACAGCAGCAATGGTAACGATAACAGTGATAGCAGTATTTTTGTAGCAAGTGCAACAGTAACGATAGTAGTATTACTTAGCAAGAAACAATATAATAGAAATCCGTATGCATTGGATCAGTAATTTGTTGGATGATATTCATCATATGACAGTCATAACCTAGGGCGATACGACACTCGCTCCAATTCATAAATATAATGTAGGCATGTATTCCGTAAATAGTCATACATGCTTTTGGAAAGAACTTGCATGACATCTTTTGTCCTACCCTCCCGTGGCAGCAGGGTCCAATTGGAAACTAAGGGATATTAAGGCCTCCTATTAATAGAGAGCCGGAACAAAGCATTAACACACGGTGAATACATGAACTCCTCAAACTACGGTCATCACTGGGAGTGGTCCCGACTATTGTCACTCCGGGGTTGCCGGATCATAACACGTAGTAGGTGACTATAACTTGCAAGATCAGATCTAGAACATGGATATAATGGTGATAGCATAAACGGTTCAGATATGAAATCATGGCACTCGGGCCCAAAGTGACAAGCATTAAGCCTAGCAAAGTCATTGCAACATCAAACTCAGAACATAGTAGATACTAGGGATCAGGCCCTAACAAAACTAACTAGATTACATGATGAATCTCATCCAACTCATCACCGACCAGCGAGCCTACGAAGGAATTACTCACTCCCGGTGGGGAGCATCATGGAATTGGCGGTGTAGAAGGGTTGGTGATGATGAAGAACGAAGATCCCCCTCTTCGGAGCCCCAAACGGACTCTAGATCTAGCCTCCCGATGAAGAACAGGAGGTGATGGCGGCTCCGTCTCGTGGATCGCGATAGTTCTTTCTCCCTAATTTTTCTAGAAAAATAGGATTTTATAGCATCGGTTTCAGGGTCTGCGGGGCCACCAGGTGGGGATAACCCACCTAGGCGCGCCTAGGGGCAGGCATGCCCTGGTGGGTTGTGCCCACCCAGGTGCCCCCCTTAGGTGACTCTTGGCTCTAGAAATTCTCTTTTATTGTATAAGAAATCCTCATGAAGTTTGGTTCCATTACGAGAACTTTTATTTCTGCACAAAAACAACACCATGGTATTTCTGCTAAAACAGCGTCAGTCCAGGGTTAGTTTCATTCAAATGATGCAAATTAGAGTCCAAAACAAGAGTAAAAGCGTTAGGAAAAGTAGATACATTGGAGACGTATCACGGGGGTCTCGGTTGTTCCATAAAAATCGTCAAAAAGTTTCAGCCCATTCCGAGAACTTTTATTTCCTCACAAAAAACAACACCACGGTAGTTCTGCTGAAAATGGAGTCAGTCGAGGTTAGTTCCATTCAAATAATACCAAAACAATATGAAATTGGTGTAAACATGGCATGAATACTTCATAAATTATAGAACAGTGGAGACGTATCAGGGTGGAAGCCCCTCCGAGATTGGATCTCTATCTTTTTTCCTAGGGTTTCTTCTCCTATTTTTGGGGTTGTTTCTGCGGTCGAGCACCGTTTCTTTGATACCCGAACTTCTTTAACTCCAATTGGGCTGAAATTTTTACACGATTTTTCCACATATTAGCTTCCTTGCACCCGAAGGAGAGCTCCAGAAGCTTCATGGTCTAGCCACAAGCCTGCCCGGCGCCCCTAAGGTGAGCCCCCTGAGCTTGTGGAGCCCATGGGTCCCCCTCTTGCATTGATTGTTGTGCCAAAAATCAAATATATTCCACAAAAAATCCACATAAATTTTCAGGTCATTCCAGGTTCGTGAATTTTTCACCTAAAAACCCCCAAAACGATAGAAAACAGGAACTAGCCTTTGGGGATGGGTTAATAGGTTGGTCCAAATAGCAAATATAAATTGTAGCAAAAAATATGTAAAAGTGGTATGATAAATAGCATGAAACAATCAAAAATTATAAATACATCGCAGACGTATCAACCAACATGGGCGAAAGCCCTGCTCCATCTGGAGCCAACGACGACGATGCCCTTGGGCACTGCTAACCTCCTTGGTGGCATTGTTGTCTCGTTGTTGTTTGCACCCTCCTTGTCGAGAATCTGGGGGAAACCCCTAGCCTAGGTCCTCCAGGTGCGGATGATGGCGACACAACTAAAGGCGCGACCCTTCTTGAAGGCATCATCTTGGGGTCAGGTTGGCTGACATGTGGGTGTTGCTTCCTGCGGGATGTTGGTGGTGGTGCTGCGGCTGGATGGGTTGACGGTGGTATGTTTCCATCTGTGGTGGTGATCTTCAGTGTCACTTCTGTTATTGTGCATGCTCAAGACCTCCCATGGCTGTCTGTGGTGGTGCAGCGAGTTTTGTGCGTCTGGAGTGTCTCGGCTCATCTTTGCTCAGTGATGCCGCAAGGTGCCTCCTCAACTTTCTAATCATTCCCCTATGGTGGACCTCCTAGTTAAGGTTCGTGTTTAGTCACCCGTTGAGTATGGATGCTCCTCTGTTGCGTCGTGGGGTTCGGTACGCACGCTGGTGCGGTGCATTAGGCCGCTTGCAAAGTGTTGGTATTGTCCCTAATGACACCCCTCATCTACTTGTGCATCTCGTGGGGGATTGTCCTTCTAGCTAGGCGTGGCTTCTGCTGGGCGTCAATTTTTCCCTCTTTTTCTGTAACCTTGTTACTTGTGCGATTTTGGCCCGGTTTTCCACATAAACGGGGTCAATTCTTTTAGCTTTTCGATCGTATATTCTAATAAACTGGATCAACCAAAACTTAAGGGGTGACTCTTGGGTTTGGCAGCTTTTTGAGCAATATATTCAGGTGAGGAGGGATCCCCTCCCTGGTGACCATTCAAGAAAATCTACTCCGTCTGTCCCACAATAGCTGATACTCTAGCTACATTTGTGATGTCTACTATGCAACTTTATTCTTGTAGACACGTGTTGGGCCTCCAAGCGTAGAGTTTTGTAGGATAGTAGCAATTTTCCCTCAAGTGGATGACCTAGGATTTATCAATCCGTGAGAGGTGTAGGATGAATATGGTCTCTCTCAAATGACCCTGCAACTAAATACAAGAAATCTCGTGTGTCCCCAACACACCTAATACAATGGCAAATTGTATAGGTGCACTAGTTCGGCGAAGAGATGGTGATAAAAGTGTAATATGGATGGTAGAAATATATTTTTATGATCTGAATAAATAAAACAGCAGGGTAGCAAATAGTAAATGGGCACAAAAACGGTATTGTAATGCTTAAAAACAAGGCCTAGGGTCTGTACTTTCGCTAGTGCAATCTCCCAACAGTGCTAACATAGTTGGATCATATAATTATCCCTCGAAGTGCAACAAAGAATCACTCCCGAGTTCCTATTAGCGGAGAACAAAAGATAGAAATTGTTTGTAGGGTACGAGACCACCTCAAAGCTATTCTTTCCGTTCGATCTATTCAAGAGTTCGTACTAAAATAATACAAAGCTATTGTTTCCGTTCGATCTATCCTAGAGTTTGTACTAGAATAACACCAAAGCAAATTCATATTCACAATACTCAATCCACATAAAGAACTATAACAAGACCCCAATGTTTTCGTTGGAGAAAAGATAATAAAAACGTGCATCAACCCATATGCATAGATTACCCCAATATCACCACGGGAATCCGCGAGTTGAATGCCATAACATATATCAAGTGAATCAATAAGATACCCCAATTGTCACCTCAAGTATTCATACCGCAAGACATATATCATGTGTTCTCATCTCTGAATATTCAATCCAACAAGACAAAACTTCAAAGGGTAAAGACTCAATTCATCACAACAAGAGTATAGAGGGGAGAAACATCATATGATCCGATTATATTAACAAAGCCCATGATATAGATCACGAGAGAGAGAGAGGGAGATTAAACACATAGCTACTGGTACAAACCCTCAGCCAGGAAGAAGCCAAAGCATGGACCCAAGCCTGAGAATGGGTGCTTTTATTGCAAGGGAAATGGTCACTGGAGGCCGAACTGCCCCAAGTACTTAGCGGATAAGAAGGCCAGCAATACCAAAGGTATATATGATATACATGTTATTGATGTGTACCTTACTAGCACTCATAGTAGCTCCTGGGTATTTGATACCGGTGTGGTTGCTCATATTTGTAACTCAAAACAGGAGCTGCGGAATAAGCAGAGACTGGCGAAGGACGAGGTGACGATGCGCGTCGGGAATGGTTCCAAGGTCGATGTGATCACCGTCGGCACGCTCTCTCTACATCTACCTACGGGATTAGTTTTAAACCTCAATAATTGTTATTTAGTAACAACTTTGAGCATGAACATTGTATCTGGATCTCGTTTAATGCGAGATGGCTACTCATTTAAATCCGAGAATATCGGTTGTTCCATTTATATGAGAGATATGTTTTATGGTCATGCCCCACTGGTCAATGGTTTATTCTTGTTTAATCTCGAACGTGATGTTACACATATTCATAGTGTGAATGCCAAGAAGTGTAAGGTTGATAATGATAGTCCCACATACTTGTGGCACTGCCGCCTTGGTCACATTGGTGTCAAGTGCATGAAGAAACTCCATACAGATGGACTTCCGGAGTCTCTTGATTATGAATCATTTGACATGTGCGAACCATGCCTTATGGGCAAAATGACCAAGACTCCATTCTCCGGAACATTGGAGCGAGCAACCAACTTATTGGAAATCACACATACCGATGTGTGCAGTCCAATGAGCGTTGAGGCTCGCGGTGGCTATCGTTATGTTCTCACCCTCACTGATGACTTAAGTAGATATGGGTATGTCTACTTAATGAAACACAAGTCCGAGACCTTTGAAAAGTTCAAGGAATTTTAGAGTGAGGTAGAGAATCAACATGACAAGAAAATAAAGTTCTTACGATTAGATCGTGGAGGAGAATACTTGAGTCACAAGTTTGGCACACACTTAAGGAAATGTGGAATTGTTTCACAACTCACGCTGCCTGGAACACCTCAGCGAAATGGTGTGTCCGAACGTCGTAATCGCACTCTATTGGATATGGTGCGATCTATGATGTCTCTTACCGATCTACTGCTGTCATTTTGGGGTTATGCTTTAGAGACTGCCGCATTCACTTTAAATAGGGCTCCGTCGAAATCTGTTGAGACGACACCATATGAATTATGGTTTGGAAAGAAACCTAAGCTGTCATTTCTGAAAGTTTGGGGATGTGATGCTTATGTCAAGAAACTGCAACTTGAAAAGCTCGAACCCAAGTCAGAAAAATGCGTCTTCATAGGATACCCTAAGGAAACTATCGGGTATACCTTCTACCTCAGATCCGAAGGCAAGATCTTTGTTGCCAAGAATGGATCCTTTCTAGAGAAAGAGTTTCTCTCGAAAGAAGTAAGTGGGAGGAAAGTAGAACTTGATGAAGTATTGCCTCTTGAACCGGAGAATAGCGCAGCTCAGGAAGATGTTTTTGTGGTGCCTGCACCAACTAGAGAGGAAGTTAATGATGATGATCATGAAACTTCGGATCAAGTTGCTACTGAACTTCGTAGGTCCACAAGGACACATTCCGCACCAGAGTGGTACGGCAACCCTGTCCTAGAAATCATGTTGTTAGAGAATGGTGAACCTTTGAACTATGAAGAAGCGATGGCGGACCCGGATTCCAACATACGGCTTGAAGCCATGAAACCCGAGATAGGATCCATGTATGAAAACGAAGTATGGACTTTGACAGACTTGCCCGATGATCGGCGAGCCATAGAAAATAAATGGATCTTTAAGAAGAAGACAGACATGTATGATAATGTAACCATCTATAAGGCTCGGCTTGTCGCTAAGGTTACCGACAAGTTCAGGGGGTTGGCTACGATGAGACCTTCTCACCCGTAGCGAAGCTGAAGTCCGTCTGAATCATGTTAGCAATTGCCGCATTCTATGATTATGAGATATGGCAGATGGACGTCAAAACAACATTCCCTAATGGTTTCCTTAAGGAAGAATTGTATACGATGCAACCGGAAGGTTTTGTCGATCCTAAGAATGCTAACAGGGTATGCAAGCTCCAGCGCTCAATCTATGGGCTGGTGCAAGCATCTCAGAGTTGGAACATTCGCTTTGATGAGATGATCAAAGCGTTTGGGTTTACACAGACTTATGGAGAAACATGTGCTTACAAGAAAGTGAGTGGGAGCTCTGTGGCATTTCTCATATTATATGTGGATGACATACTATTGATGGGAAATGATATAGAATTCTTGGAAAGCATAAAGGCCTACTTGAATAAGTGTTTTTCAATGAAGGACCTTGGAGAAGCTGCTTACATATTAGGCATCAAGATTTATAGAGATAGATCGAGACGCCTCATTGGTCTTTCACACAACACATACCTTGACAAGATATTGAAGAAGTTCAATATGGATCAGTCCAAGAAGGGGTTCTTGCATGTATTGCAAGGTGTGAGATTGAGCACGGCTCAATGCCCGACCACAGCAGAAGATAGAGAAAATATGAGTGTCATCCCCTATGCCTCGGCCATAGGGTCTATTATGTATGCCATGCTGTGTACTAGACCTGATGTGAACCTTGCCGTAAGTTTGGTAGGAAGGTGCCAAAGTAATCCCGGCATGGAACACTGGACAGCGGTCAAGAATATCCTAAAGTACCTGAAAAGGACTAAGGATATGTTTCTCGTTTATGGAGGTGACGAAGAGCTCGTCGTAAAGGGTTACGTCGATGCTAGCTTCGACACAGATCTGGATGACTCCATGTCACAAACCGGATACGCGTATATTTTGAATGGTGGGGTAGTCAGCTGGTGCAGTTGCAAGCAAAGCGTCGTGGCGGGATCTACATGTGAAGGGGAGTACATGGCAACCTCAGAGGCAGCACATGAAGCAATCTGGATGAAGGAGTTCATTACCAACCTAGGAGTTATTCCCAATGCGTCGGGCTCGATGACTCTCTTCTGTAACAACACTGGTGCTATTGTCCTTGCCAAGGAGCCCAGGTTTCACGAGAAGACCAGGCATATCAAGCGTCACTTCAACTCCATTCGTGAAAATGTTCAAGATGGGGACATAGATATTTGTAAAGTGCATACGGACCTGAATGTCGCAGATCCGTTGACTAAACCTCTTCCACGAGCAAAACATGATCAACACCAGAACTCTATGGGTGTTCGATTCATCACAATGTAACTAGATTATTGACTCTACTGCAAGTGGGAGACTGTTGGAAATATGCCCTAGAGGCAATAATAAAATGGTTAATATTATATTTCCTTGTTCATGATAATTGTCTATTGCTCATGCTATAATTGTGTTATCCGGAAATCATAATACATGTGTGAATACATAGACCACAACATGTCCCTAGTGAGCCTCTAGTTGACTATCTCGTTGATCAATAGATGGTTACGGTTTCCTGACCATGGACATTGGATGTTATTGATAACGGGATCACATCATTAGGAGAATGATGTGATGGACAAGACCCAATCCTAAGCATAGCACACGATCGTGTAGTTCATCTGCTAAAGCTTTCTAATGTCAAGGATCTTGTCCTTAAACCATGAGATTGTGCAACTCCCAAATACTGTAGGAATTCTTTGGGTGTGCGAAACGTCACAACGTAACTGGGTGGCTATAAAGGTGCACTATGGGTATCTCCGAAAGTGTCTGTTGGGTTGGCATGAATCGAGACTGGGATTTGTCACTCCGTATGATGGAGAGGTATCTCTGGGCCCACTCGGTAATGCATCATCATAATGAGCTCAATGTGACTAAGGAGTTGGTCACGGGATCATGCATTACAAAACGAGTAAAGTGACTTGTCGGTAATGAGATTGAACGAGGTATTGGGATACCGACGATCGAATCTCGGGCAAGTAACATACCGATGGACAAAGGGAATTGTATACGGGATTGATTGAATCCCCGACATCGTGGTTCATCTGATGAGATCATCATGGAACATGTGGGAGCCAACATGGGTATCCAGATACCGCTGTTGGTTATTGATCGGAGAGATGTCTTGGTCATGTCTACATGCCTCCCGAACCCGTAGGGTCTACACACTTAAGGTTCAATGACGCTAGGGTTATAGGGAAAGTTTGTACGTGGTTACCGAATGTTGTTCGGAGTCCCGGATAAGATCCCAGACGTCACGAGGAGTTCTGGAATGGTCCAGAGGTAAAGAATAATATATAGGAAGTGAGGTTTTGGCCACCGAAAGTATTTCGGGTGTCACCGGTAATGTACCGGGACCACTGGAAGGGTTCCGGGGGTCCACCGGGAGGGGCCACCAGCCCCAGAGGCTTGCATGGGCCAAGAGTGGGAAGGGACCAGCCCCTGAGTGGGCTGGTGCACCTCCCACCAAAGCCCAAGGAGCAACTAGGAGGAGAGGGGGGAAACCCTAGGCCCAGATGGGCCTAAAGGCCCACCCTAGGGTGCGCCCCCCTCTCCCCCTCTTGGCCGCCCCTCCAATCCCATCTAGGGCTGCCGCACCCCCTAGGGTGGGAACCCTAGAGGGGGCGCAGCCACCTCCCCTCATCCTATATATAGTGGGGGTTTTGGGGCTGCCAAGGACACGAGTCTCTCTCTCCCTCGGCGCAGCCCTACCTCTCCACATCCTCATCCTTCGTAGTGCTTGGCGAAGCCCTGCTAGAAACCACCCTGTTCCACCACCACCACGCCATCGTGCTGCTGTTGGAGCTGTCTTCCCCAACCTCTCCCTCCTCCTTGATGGATCAAGGCGCGGGAGACGTCACCGGGCTGCATGTGTGTTGAACGCGGAGGCGCCGTTGTTTGGCGCTTAGATCGGAATCGACCGTGATCTGAATCGCTGCGTGTACGACTCCTCCAACTGCGTTCTTGTAACGCTACCGCATCGCGATCTTCAAGGGTATGAAGATACACTCCCCTCTCTCTCGTTGGTAGTCTCTCCATAGATTGATTTTGGTGATGCGTAGATTTTTTTTTTAATTTCTGCAACGATCCCCAATAGAACATTGTATTGAAGATCAAAAGGAGAGAAGAAGCCATCTAGCTACTAACTACGGACCCGTAGGTCTATGGTAAACTACGCACGCATCATCGGAGGGGCAACAAGGATGACGAAGAACCCCTCTGTGATCGTTTCCCCATCCGGCAGAGTGTCGGAGAAGGCCTCTAGATTGGATCTCATGGTTCTGGAACTTGCGGCAGCGGAAAAAGTATTTCATGGACTCCCTTGAGAGTTTTGGGATTTTAGAGTATTTATAGAGGCGGAGGTAGGTCAAAACGATGCTCATAGGCCCCACTACCCACCAGGGCGCTCCAGAGGCCCATGACATGCCCTGGTGCCTAGTGGGGCCCACTTTCATTTTCTGGTTCCCTCTCAAAGCTTCCATGATCTTTTATCGCTAGAAAATAATCTCCAAAAAGTTTCGTGGCATTTGGACTCCGTTTGGTACTGATATTCTGCAAAGTCAAAAACAAGCAAAAAATAGCAACTTGCACTGGGCACTAAGTTAGTAGGTTAGCCCCAAAAATGATATAAATTTTCTTGTAAATATATATAAAAATCCAAGATTGATAATATAAAAGCATGGAACAATCAAAAATTATAGATACGTTGGAGACGTATCAAGCATCCCTCACGCTTAATTCCTGCTCATCCTCGAGTAGGTAAATGATAAAAACGGAATTTTTGATGTGGAATGCTAGCTAACATATTCATCATATATTCTTTTCTTTGTAGCATGGACAATTAGACTTGAATGATTCAAAGCAATAGTCTATAATTTGACATGGAAACATCAATACTCAAGCATATCAACAAGCAATTGTGTCTTTCAAAATATCAACGCTAAAGAAAGTTATCCCTAGCCTATTATGCTCAGTCATTGATCCATTCATGAAACACACTCAAATATTAGCTACATCCAATGCACAAGTATGACAATAGTGTTCCCTAGTTGGTGCTTTATAAGAGAAGATGGAGACTCAATAAAAAATGCATAAAAGTAAATGGATAGGCCCTTCATAGAGGGAAGCAGAGATTTGTAGAGGTGCCAGAGCTCATAGCTTAAATTGAGAGATAAATTTGTTTTGAGAGGCATGCTTTTCCTATCAACAAAAACGACCGAGAATTCCCAATATCTTCCATGCTAGAAAAATCATAGGAGGTTCCCAAACAAAAAGTAGAGTTTATTTCCTTTCCACCATTCTTTCACAATCCATGGCTAGCCGTATCCACGGGTGCCTTCCATACCAACACTTTCCAAGGAATTTATTGTCATAGTATTTTTTTTCATTTCAGGACTGGGCATCCCTATTACCTCCCACACTCTCGTGCAATGACAAGTGAATAAACACTCATCGCGAGAATAAACTACCTAGCATGGAAAATATTGGCCACCCCCTGCCGCTTCATGACCGGTACGGGCACACAAAACGGGAATTCATTTTGAAAATTAGAGTTGGCACATGCAAATTTACTTGGAACGACATGAAAATACCGGATATAGGTAGGTATGGTACAGTGGACTCATTTGGCAGAACTTTGGGTTTAAGGAGTTGGATGCACAAGCAGTATTCCCGCTTAGTAAAGTGAAGGCTAGCAAATAGATTGAGAAGCGACCAACCAAAAAACAAAAACGGTCATAAACGAGCATTAAACATAATTAACACTAAATAATGCACCAAAAGTAGGATATAATTTCATTGCATAACTATTGACTTTACGCGCATGCATAGAGAATCACAAACCTTAACACCAATATTCTTACTAAAGCATAATTACTCACCAACATGAATCACATATCACTATCTCCATATTGCAAAACTATTGCAAGGGATCAAGTTTATAGTATCCATTCATCTTCATGAAAGTTTTTTTATATCCCCCTTGGATATCTATCACTTTGGGACCAAATTCATATCTTGTGCAAATAGACATCACTATTCTTAACTCTCAAAAAGATCTAAGTGAAGCACGAGAGCATAAATATTTTTCAATTTTTTCATCTCTCAAAATAATATAAGTGAAGCATGAGAGCATATTTCTTTAAAATTTTCCAACTCTCAAAATAATATAAGTGAAGCATGAGAGTTTATTTCTTCAAAATATAACCACCGTGGTGCTCAAAAAGATATAAGTGAAGTATTAGAGCAACTGCCTAGCTCAAAAGATTTAAGTGAAGCACATAGAGTATTCTAGCAAATGATGATATGCGTGTGGCTCTCTCAAATAAGTGTGTTCAGCATGGATGATTGTGAAAAACTAAATAGCAAAACAAGAAAACACCCATATAATACAAGACGCTCCAAGCAAAACTCATGATATGTGACGAATTAAAATATAGCTCCAAGTAAAATTACCGATGGTCGTTAGAAGAAAGAGGGGATGCCTTCTAGGGCATCCCCATGCTTAGTTTCTTGGGAGTCCTTGAATATTACCTTGGGGTGCCTTGGGCATCCCCAATCTTAGGATCTTGCCACTCCTTATTCCTTCATCTATCGTGATCTCACCCCAAAACTTGAAAACTTCAATCACACAAAATTTAACAAAACCTTCATGAGATTGTTAGTATAAGAAAGCAAATCACCACTTTAAGTACTGTTGCAAACCCATTCATATTTTGTTATTTCATTATACCTATTGTATTCTAACTTTACCATGGATTATACCCCCAGATACAATACATAGATTCATCAAAATAAGCACACAATGCAACGAAAATAGAATCTATCAAAAACAAAACAATTTGTAGAAATCTGAACTTTGACCATACTTTCGTAACTCCAAAAATTCCTAAACATTAGGAAAAGTTGGAAATTTGCATATAATCATGTGTAAAAAATTCATATTTTTATCATGCTCCATCAAATTTTAAAAATTCTGCTACTGGACGCAAAAGTTTATGTTAATGCACAAAATCAAATCAACTATCACCCAAATCATCCCAAAGGCTTTACTTGGCACAAACACTAATTGAAACACTAAAACACAATCATAATAGTAGCATAATTTCATATTTATTGAAAATAGAAAAGAAAAAAATAACTATTGGGTTGCCTCCCAACTAGCGCTATTGTTTTACGCCCCTAGCTAGGCATAACGCATAGTTTCAAGTGTTGTCATCTTTGGTTTTTGTTTCATAGGTGGCCCTCATGATTTACTCATATAGTGATTTAATTCTAGTTCTAGGGAAGTGTTCCATACCCTTCTTTCATGTCAATAAGGACACCTATAGTTCGTAAAAATGGTATACCAAGTATGATGGGGCAAGACGGATTGCAATCAATGTCAGGTACAATAAACTCAATGGGCAGATAGTTCCTATTTGCAAGAATAAGACCATCATTAATTTATACCCAAAGGCTTTTTAATTGTAGAATCCGCCAAGTGCAAATTAAGAGAACATTCATCTAGATTGGTAAGACGTAGCACATCACATAGAGATTTCAAAATTGTGGAAACACTAGCACCAAAATCACATAAAGCATTGCATTCATAATTTTTAATCTTGAATTTAATGGTGGGCTCCCATTCATTATATAATTTTCTGGGAATTGAAATCTCTAGTTCTGACTTTTCTTCTGAAGTTTTCATCATTGCTTCTACAATATGTTTAGTAAAATCTTTTATTTTGTTTATACCCATTTGGTGAATTTGGCATGGATTGAACAAAGAAATACACTCAATCAAAGAGCAACTATCATAATTAAAATCTTTGCAATCCAAGAGAGTGGGCACATTATAAGTTTTTAGCTCCTCAAACCCACTTTTAGTTAAAAAAAATCATCAAGTTTTTCACCCTCCGAATCATGGGGACACCTTCTAACTAAAGTTGACTCTTCTTCAGTCCCCTTATCATAAATTTTAACATTACTAAACAAGGAATCAATAGAATAAACACCAATCATTTTAATCTCCTCATCATTACTACGAAAGAAACCGCGAGGAATCATTTTTTTCTAAAAAATTCTCTTTTAGCTTTAAGCATGGAAGTTCTTTTCTGACTTTCATCCATAGAGACATATAAAGCTTTAGTTGATTCATTATTTTCATCCTTGTGTGGCAAGATTTTAGTCTTAAGATTTTCCACATCATGAATAATTCTATCAATGCTCCTAGACATATCATCAATTTTACTCAACTTTTCTTCTATCGTAGTGTTGAAAACTTTTTTAGCATTGATAAATTCTTTAATATTACTTTCAAGATCATAGGGCATCCTATTATTATTATTATTATTATTATAAGAATTACCATAATTATTAGAGGAATTTCAAGGAAACGACCTAGGATTACTTCTATAAGCATTGCTATTAAAATTGTTTCGCGAGACAAAATTCACATCTACGGGATCATTATTTTGCTCAATCAAAGTGGACAAAGGCACATAATTAGGATCAATAGGAGCATTTTTACTAGCAACAAATTTCATAAGAGCATCAACTTTATCACTCAAAGTACTATTTTCTTCAACATAATTCACTTTTTTACTAGTAGGAGCTCTTTCAGTATCCCATTGTGAATAATTTGCCATAATATCATAAAGCAATTTAGTAGCTTCTCCCAAAGTAATCTCCATAAAAGTACCACCCGCGGCGGACTCTAAAAGATTTCTAGAAACAAAATTCAATCCCACACAAAAAATTTGTATGATCATCCACAAATTTAGACCATGAGTAGGACAATTTCTTATCATCAATTTCATCAATTCCCAAGATTGGGCAACATGTTTATTCTCAAGTTGCTTGAAATTCATAATTTTATTTCTAAGAGAAATAATTTTCGTGGAAGGAAAATACTTAGTAATAAAAGCATCCTTGCACTTGTCCCAGTAATCAATACTATTTCGTGGTAAAGATGAAAACTAAATTTTTGCACGATCCCGCAAAGAGAAAGGGAATAATTTTAATTTCACAATATCATTGTACGCATCTTTTTTTCTTTTGCATATCACACAATTCTATGGAAGTGTGTAGATGGTACGCGACATCCTCATTAGGATTACCGGAAAATTGCTCTTTCATAATGATACGTCTCCAACGTATCTATAATTTTTGATTGTTCCATGCTCTTTTATTATCAATCTTGGATGTTTTATAATCATTTTATAGTCATTTATATCATTTTTTGGTACTAACCTATTGACATAGTGCCCAATGCCAATTCCTGTTTTTTCCATGTTTTTTACATCGCAGGAAATCAATATCAAACGGAGTCCAAATGGCACAAAACTTTACGATGATTTTTTATGGGCCAAAAGGAAGCGGATGGGCCTTGGTTGCACCTGGGGGTGCCCCGAGGAGGGCACAACCCTGGTGGGTTGTGCCCACCTCGGGTGCCCCCCGGACCGCCTCTTTGCTCTATAAATACCCAAATATTCCCAAAACCCTAGGGGAGTCGACGAAAAATTCATCCAGCCACCGCAGAGTCCAGAAACACCAGATCTAATCTAAACACCATCACGGAGGGGTTCACCACTTTCATTGGTGCCTCTCTGATGATGCGTGAGTAGTTCTTTGTAGACCTTTGGGTCTGTAGTTAGTAGCTAGATGGCTTCATCTCTCTCTCTCTTGATCCTCAATACAACGGTCTCTTGGAGATCCATATGATGTAACTCTTTTGCCATGTGTTTGTTGGGATCGATGAACTTCGAGTCTATGATCAGATCTATGTTTTTATATCCATGAAAGTATTTGAGTTTCTTTGATCTCTTTTATGCATGATCTCTTATAGCCTCGTATTTTTTCTCCAATATTTGGGTTTTGTCTAGCCAACTCGGTCTATTTATCTTGCAATGGGAAGAGGTGCCCAGTAGTGGGTTCGATCTTACGGTGCTTGATCCCAGTGACAGAAAGGGAACCGACACTTATGTATCGTTGCTACTAAGGATAAAAAGACGAGATCTATATCTACCATCATATAGATAAACGGATCTTGTCTACATCATGTCATCGTTCTTATTGCATTACTCCGTTTTTCCATGAACTTAATACACTAGATGCATGCTGGATAGCGGTCGATGTGTGGAGTAATAGTTGTAGATGCAGACAGGAGTCGGTCTACTAATCTTGGACGTGATTCCTATGTAATAATCATTGGCTAGATATCGTCATAATTATTTGATGTTCTATCAATTTCCCAACAGTAATTTGTTTATCCACCGTTTGCTATTTTTCTCGAGAGAAGCCACTAGTGAAACCTACGCCCCAGGGTCTTATTTCTCATATATTTGCCTTTGCGATCTACTTTTTCCTTGCTTTTATTTTCAGATCTATTAAACCAAAAATATAAAAATACCTTGCTGCAATTTATTTTATTTGCGATCTATTATTTCAATCTATCACAAATTTCTCCCGTCAACACACAATTTCTGGCGCCGTTACCCGAAAGGGATTGACAACCCCTTTAACACGTCGGGTTGCGAGGTGTTGTTATTTGTGTGCAGGGTTGTCTATGTTGTGTTGCTTGGTTCTCCTACTGGTTCGATACCTTGGTTTCATAACTGAGGGAAATACTCTACCGTCGCTGTGCTACATCATCCCTCCCTCTCCGAGGAAATACCGACGTAGTTCCAGCTGCCATCACATAACAAGATTCAACAAAGCGGCGTAATATCATAAGACTCCGCACTAGCGGTGGGCGAAGCAATAGGAGTACGAATAATATCATTATTATTAGTATTAGAAAAGTCACACAATTTTGTATTTTCTTAAGACATCGTGACTATGCAAACAATATCACAAGCAAAGGAAAGATCAAACAAGAAAAAGGCAAACGGAAAATATTTTTGTATTTTGTAAAAACTTTCAGAAGTGGGGGAGATGAAAACGAGAGGCAAATGGGAAATAAAGTAAATGCAAGGAGATAAAATTTTATGCGTAGGTACTTGATAGATGTTGATGGTGTCTCCCAGGCAACGGCGCCAGAAATTCTTCCTGCTACTTGTGAGCTGCGTTGGGATTTCCCCGAAGAGGAGAGGATGATGTAGTACAGTAAAGATAAGTATGTCCATTAGTTATGAAAGCAATGTTATCAATCTAGTAGGAGAATCAAGAAACACTATGTAAATAGCACATGCACACAAACAACAAATACGTGCAACCCAACGCGTAGAGGGGTTGTCAATCCCTCAACGTTATTGAGACAGATTAAATTGTATAGGTTTTGATAAATAGATCTATCAAAATACAAAACAAAATAAATAAAAGAAAATTACAGCAAGGTACCTTTGATTTTAGTATATGATAGAAAATAGACCCGGGGGCCATAGTTTTCACTAGAGGCTTCTCTCGAGAAAATAGCATATGGTGGGTAAACAAATTATTGTTGGGCAATTGACAAAAAAGCAAATAATTATGACAATATCCAAGGCAATGATCATGCATATAGGCATCACGTCCAAGATTAGTAGACCGACTCCTGACTACATTTACTACTATTACTCCACGCATCAACCGCTATCCAGCATGCATCTAGTGTATTAAGTTCATGAAAAAAGGAGTAATGCTTTAAGAAAGATGACATGATGTAGACAATATAAACTCACGTATAAATAAACCCCATCTTTCTACCCTTAATAACAACGATACATGTGTGTCATGTCTCTTTCTCTAACTGAGATTGAGCACCGCAAGATCGAACCCATCACAAAGCACCTCTTTCCATGGCAAAATAAATAAATCTAGTTGGCCAAACCAAACTAATAAGTCGGAGAAGAAATACGAGGCTATAACAATCATGCATATAAAAGAGTTCAGAGAAAACTCAAATAATATTTATGGATAGATCTGATCATAAACTCACAATTCATCATATCCCAACAAACACAACGCAAAAAATCATTACATCAAATAGATCTCCAAGACCACCGAGGAGAACATTGCATTGAAGATCAAAAATAGAGAAGAAGCAATCTAGCTACTAACTACGGACCTGTAGGTCTATGGTAGACTACTCACGCATCATCAGAGGGGCAACAAGGATGATGAAGAACCCCTTCGTGATCGTTACCCTTTCTGACAGAGTGCCGGAGAAGACCTCTAGATTGGATCTCGTGGTTTTGGAACTTGCGGCGGCAAAAAATATATTTCGTGGACTCCCCTGAGGGTTTTGGGATTTTTGAGTATTTATAGAGGTGGAGGTAGGTCAAAACGATGCTCGTGGGCCCAACTACCCACCAGGGCACGCCGGAGGCCCCTCGCGTACCCTGGTGCCTAGTGGGCCCCACTTTTACCTTCTGCTTCCTCACGAAGCTTCCATGGTCTCTTATCGCCAGAAAAAAATCTCCAAAATGTTTCGTGTCATTTGGACTTCGCTTCGTACTGATTCTGCAAAGTCAAAACAAGCAAAAAAACAGTAACTGGCAAATGGGCACTAAGTTAATAGGTTAGTCCCAAAAAATGATATAAAGTTGCTGATAAATGTATATAGAACATCCAAGATTAATAATATAATAGCATGGAACAATAAAAAAATATAGATACGTTGGAGACGTATCAGATTGCAACTGGGATAAAAAAATATCGGACCCTAGTTATGGATGGTGGACCTGTAACTACTAGAAGGAAAAAGGTTGGACCCCAGTTACATGTCAAGGGTGGATTTGCAACTGAGACAAAAATGATTGGACCCTAGTTGCGAGTCGAGGATGGATTTGCAGCTGGGACAAGGCGGGCTCGAGGTACGAGTCGAAGGTGGACTTGCAACTGGGACAAAAAAAGATAGACCCCGGTTACTAGTCAAGGGTGGACTTCCAATCGAGACAAAAAAAGGTCGGACCCAAATTGCGAGTCGATGGTGGACTTGGAACCGAGACAAAAAAAGTTGGCCCCAGTTGCGAGTTGGTGGTGGACTTGTAACTAGGATAAAAACAAACTATGGGCCCAATTCCGTGTCGATTGTGGACTTGCAACTGGGACTACACAAAATTACGATGCCAGTTGCGAGTCGATGATGGACTTACTACCAAGACACCTACAAACTATGAGCCCTAGTTATGACTCGAGGGTGGAGTTGCAACTTGGATGAAAAACAGACTATAGTCCCAGTTACCGGCATGCATAATGTGACATGAGACACGCGTGATAAAATAACACAGAATTAACATTTCAAATATATTTAAAGCGACCAGTCAAGAACTTAGACGATGCATTACTAAATATCAATATATTTTTTACTGTTAATTTAGTAATGTATTTTAAATAAATAAAATAAATTAAAATAAAACGAACATTTAAAGCAAACAGTAAAAAACTTAGATGATACATTTCGCAAATCCGTTTTAAGAAGTTAATGAATTTTAAACACATAAAAAAATAGAAAAAATAAAAATGGAAAAGGTGGAAAATAAAAACCATGAATTTTTAAAATTCTATAAGTTTTTTAAAATAGATGAAAAGGAAATACAACAACATAGATTCACTCGAGCGACAAATACGAAAAACATGACGACAATCGACCCCGAGCGATTAACATGAATCAGGTTGAGTAGATTGTTTTAGTACATTGTTCTGGTTCAATAGAACAAAATATTACCCTGATAATATGAGGACATAAAAATGTTATTATACACGAGAATGAAGTCACAAAAAATAAAAATAAAATGACTAACGAGAAGAGAAAAAAAAGTCCAGTCACCACCTCCCGATATAAATTAAGAAAAAACGAACAGGGCAGCCTCTTGTTTGGTCCCTCCTGGTCTGAAGGACTTCAAAATAAAAATTGACAACGCTGCCTCTCCTTTTATCTCACCTGGGTCTTCCTAGTCGGCAGCCCATCAGGAGACAAACTCGGGGACAAAGGAAAAAAGGTCCAAACCTGGAGTGCCATAACGGGCCAAAAGAAAAACGTAGAGACAACCATAGCAATGGGCCGACACAAGCGGCACAGGCGGCGCAGGACATGGAGGCTCGACGAGGATCAGAGGCTGGCACGAAAAATCAAGTACAAACAGATCGAACAGTGATGATCTTAGATGTAATCCTGGACTAATGTGTATTACGTTTAGATGTGAAATAGCAAATTTGTTCCACTAATGTGTATAGTTTAGTTTACAGGGCTATTCTTCATCAGGTACGTCCTGGAATGCAGTTGGTCGTCATGCATGAACAACTATCATGTCTTTTAGCTAGTCTTTGACCATTCATTGAAATTTCTTTTGGCTAGCCTTTTTCATGCATTTTAAAACCAATTACAGTCAGTTCCAGAAAATTGTTGCTAACTATGCGTTATACATTATCTAGGTGGTGAAGACGTTGATTTGGAAAGAAGCATTTCACTCAATCTAGAGCAGTGGACGACACAACCACTCTCTCTTGCATGGTTTGAATGTTTGGTTCGCTCTCGGTTTTTGTGTCATGGTTGCAACGGGTCATCTAGTAAGGTGAAATCACAGATGCCATGTGTCGCTATTCATTCATACAATCGTGGATCAAAAAGCAAGCATAGAAGAGGTACCACACCGAGCTAAATACACAGCCCACACATTGCAGGTGGCCCTGGCCAACGCACAATACGCCAACGATGTCTTCATCTCAGACAATCCATTCATCACCTGCACATCGAGTGGATAGTTTCACTTGACGCTGAGACCTTATGCGTTGCGACATCTTGAAATCTTTCTTCAGTTGCTTCGTGCTTGGCCGGCGCCTGTGTTAGCTTCAAGGGTGAGAAGTCTATATTAAAACCTCAAATTACTATCAAAAGTCTAAAACAGAAGACTGAACTAAAAAACTGTTTATTTTACGGCCCTCAACTTTTAAAACCGGACAAGAAACAACCATGCAGTGGTTTCTTACTACCTTTGACCGGTCAACATCCCAATCCACGCAGACTCATGCACTACATCACTATGCTAATATGAATAATGCTTTTATTTTTTATCCATTGGAAAAACTTGTTGAAAATTTCCCATATTGAATATAAGGGTTGTTTAGGTTTTTGTGAATTTTGTCAAATTTTCTGAAAACTTTTTTTAGCCAATATTTGACCCAAAATGGCTATAAAGTCAAATTTTAGTTCTATTTTTATTTGGAAAAACTAGTTGAAACTTTCCAAGATTTAATATAAGTGTAGTGTGGATTTTTGAGATTTTTTCAAATTTTCGAGAATCTTCAATTTTTGGCCAAATTTGACACAAAATGGCTCTAAATTTGAATATTTGTTCTAGTTTTTTTTGTCTATTTGGAAGAACTTGTTGAAACATTTCTAGGTTGGACATAGGGTCATGTGGATTTTTTAGATTTTTATTTTTTTCTAGAACTTCCACTTTTTTGATTTTATCTGGAAACTTTGGCGTGACAGATAGGTGAGCAGGCCGGTTGCGCTGCGCCCTAAGTGTTGGATAGGCTATGTGCCGCTTGGGCTGGTGGGTTGTTTCGGGTTGGGTTAGGTTTGCTAGTTTTTTTCTACTTCTATTTATTTTCTTGTTTGAATTCGGATATGATTTGAAAATAAATTCATTTCAATTCATATATTTTTTAAAAATACCAATAAATCGAAAATAATATTTGTGACTTCGGGAAAATATTTTCAACCCTAATATTAAGTAAAATACAAAAATATTTTATAAAACCTATTTGTGGCATTTCAAATATTTTGTAAAATAACTTAGGATTCTGAGTAATACCTGATTTTTTTTCAAACCCCAAATAAAATCCAAATGCTTCAAGTCCTAGTAAAAACTAGATGATGGCCCGCGCGTTGCTGTGGGAACATTGTTGAAATAAATACATAAATAATTGCTAAGATGACAAAACTAGACGAAAGCAAATGTAAGTTTAAAAAAATAAAAAATATGAAGTATATGCAAAGAGAAAAATAGTTTGAATTGTAGTTAAATAATGTCATTTCTAACAAAATAATATGAAAGATGTATTACATAAGTATAGTGCAATCGTCCAACACATATACTATAAATACAAAATGTAATAAAAAACTTAGAAATGACATGGATAAATTTTATGATGTAGAAGTGATGCATGCATAACTAATTAGAATGCAAAATGTGTAACTTGTAACTTACATGCATGACTTACTTATGTAGCATATTTGCATGTCTACAAAAAATGGGTAAATGGTTGCAGCTTTTTATGAATAGATGATTAGTGAAGCTCAAGCGTGACAAGAATTTTTTTAGATTATATTTAAAATAGTTAACATTTCAAAAATCAAAATTTTAGGATGTAACATGTGGAGTCCCATAATTTCGTGCAGGTCCAAAGGCTCCAACGTTAACTGTTGGATTCACGATCCAACGGCCCAGGAGCCCCTGTATCATGGGAGCATGGGAGAGCACTGACGAGGATTTGGAGCACTTGGGTGCTCCGCACCCCTATACGAACAATTCATTCAAAAATATACCGAGAAATTTTAAAAAAAACTAGGATTTTGGGATATCAAATGCGGGTACCCGATCTACTCCCATGTGAAATTTCGTGAAAAAATACCAGGAAACGTACTCGTGGCAAAAAAGACAAAAAATTCCTATGTATAGAAAAAACTGCTTGGGTAGATTTTTGTTTGGACAGTATTTCCTTCACCACGGATATGTTTTTCGGAATTTTTCACGAAATTTCACACGGGAATAGGTTGGGAACCCAGGTTTGATATCCCCAAATTTCAGTTTTATTTTTGATTTTTTGGGTATTTTTTATGATTATTTTTCATATAAGGGTGTGGAGTACCCAAGAGCTCCTGTGTATTTTCCGGGAGAGCACCTGATATTTTCATCGTTACACACCACTAGCGGTACCAATTAATTATAAGAATGCATGAGATACTGTAAGGCACTGTTCTTTTCAATCCAATGCTGGCATATGTTTCTCCAACAAAGGAAAAGGAAAGAGAAAGAGAGGTACAACGACGGAAGTACCTTTCTCAGGTCAAGCTCAAATGCTCCATGCGCGGACAATAAAATCATAAAAATAGAGGAAAAAACAAATAAACGATTTTTTAACTTTAAGAAATGTTTGGAGTGCTTGCAAAGTTTTATCCCTCGGCGCAGCCCTACCTCTCCACATCCTCATCCTTCGTAGTGCGTGTCGAAGCCCTGCTAGAAACCACCCTGCTCCACCACCACCACGCCATCGTGCTGTTGCTGGAGCTGTCTCCCCCAACCTCTCCCTCCTCCTTGATGGATCAAGGCGCGGGAGACGTCACCAGGCTGCACGTGTGTTGAACACGGAGGCGCCGTTGTTTGGCGCTTAGATCGGAATTGATCGCGATCTGAATCGCTGCGTGTATGACTCCTCCAACCGCGTTCTTGTAATGCTTCCGCATCGCGATCTTCAAGGGTATGAAGATACACTCCCCTCTCTCTCGTTGGTAGTCTCTCCATAGATTGATTTTGGAGATGCGTAGAATTTTTTTTAATTTCTGCAACGATCCCCAATAGAACATTGTATTGAAGATCAAAAAGAGAGAAGAAGCCATCTAGCTACTAAGTACGGACCCGTAGGTCTGTGGTAAACTACGCACGCATCATCGGAGGGGCAACAAGGATGACGAAGAACTCCTTTGTGATCGTTTCCCCATCCGGTAGAGTGTCGGAGAAGGCCTCTAGATTGGATCTCATGGTTCTGGAACTTGCGGCGGCGGAAAAAGTATTTCATGGACTCCCTTGAGGGTTTTGGGATTTTAGAGTATTTATAGAGGCGGAGGTAGGTCAAAACGATGCTCATAGGCCCCACTACCCACCAGGGCGCTCCAGAGGCCCCTAACATGCCCTGGTGCCTAGTGGGGCCCACTTTCATCTTCTGGTTCCCTCTCAAAGCTTCCATGATCTTTTATCGCTAGAAAAAAATCTCCAAAAAGTTTCGTGGCATTTGGACTCCATTTGGTACTGATATTCTGCAAAGTCAAAAACAAGCAAAAAATAGCAACTTGCACTGGGCACTAAGTTAGTAGGTTAGCCCCAAAAATGATATAAATTTGCTTGTAAATGTATATAAAAATCCAAGATTGATAATATAAAAGCATGGAACAATCAAAAATTATAGATACGTTGGAGACGTATCAAGCATCCCCCACGCTTAATTCCTGCTCATCCTTGAGTAGGTAAATGATAAAAACGGAATTTTTGATGTGGAATGCTAGCTAACATATTCATCATATATTGTTTTCTTTGTAGCATGGATAATTAGACTTGAATGATTCAAAGCAATAGTCTATAATTTGACATGGAAATATCAATACTCAAGCATATCAACAAGCAATTGTGTCTTTCAAAATATCAACGCTAAAGAAAGTTATCCCTAGCCTATTATGCTCAGTCATTGATCCATTCATGAAACACACTCAAATATTAGCTACATCCAATGCACAAGTATGACAATAGTGTTTCCTAGTTGGTGCTTTATAAGAGAAGATGGAGACTCAATAAAAAATGCATAAAATTAAATGGATAGGCCCTTCATAGAGGGAAGCAGAGATTTGTAGAGGTGCCAGAGCTCATAGCTTAAATTGAGAGATAAATTTGTTTTGAGAGGCATGCTTTTCCTGTCAACAAAAACGACCGAGAATTCCCAATATCTTCCATGCTAGAAAAATCATAGGAGGTTCCCAAACAAAAAGTAGAGTTTATTTCCTTTCCACCATTCTTTCACAATCCATGGCTAGCCGTATCCATGGGTGCCTTCCATACCAACACTTTCCAAGGAATTTATTGTCATAGTATTTTTTTTCATTTCAGGACTGGGCATCCCTATTACCTCCCACACTCTCGTGCAATGACAAGTGAATAAACACTCATCGTGAGAATAAACTACCTAGCATGGAAAATATTGGCCACCCCCTGCCGCTTCATGATCGGTACGGGCACACAAAACGGGAATTCATTTTGAAAATTAGAGTTGGCACATGCAAATTTTACTTAGAACGACATGAAAATACCGGATATAGGTAGGTATGGTACAGTGGACTCATTTGGCAGAACTTTGGGTTTAAGGAGTTGGATGCACAAGCAGTATTCCTGCTTAGTAAAGTGAAGGCTAGCAAATAGATTGAGAAGCGACCAACCAAAAAACAAAAACGGTCATAAACGAGCATTAAACATGATTAACACTAAATAATGCACCAAAAGTAGGATATAATTTCATTGCATAACTATTGACTTTACGCGCATGCACAGAGAATCACAAACCTTAACACCAATATTCTTACTAAAGCATAATTACTCACCAACATGAATCACATATCACTATCTCCATATTGCAAAACTATTGCAAGGGATCAAGTTTATAATATCCATTGATCTTCATGAAAGTTTTTTTATATCCCCCTTGGATATCTATCACTTTGGGACCAAATTCATATCTTGTGCAAATAGACATCACTATTCTTAACTCTCAAAAAGATCTAAGTGAAGCACGAGAGCATAAATATTTTTCATTTTTTTCATCTCTCAAAATAATATAAGTGAAGCATGAGAGCATATTTCTTTAAAATTTTCCAACTCTCAAAATAATATAAGTGAAGCATGAGAGTTTATTTCTTCAAAATATAACCACCGCGGTGCTCAAAAAGATATAAGTGAAGTATTAGAGCAACTGCCTAGCTCAAAAGATTTAAGTGAAGCACATAGAGTATTCTAGCAAATGATGATATGCGTGTGGCTCTCTCAAATAAGTGTGTTCAGCATGGATGATTGTGACAAACTAAATAGCAAAACAAGAAAACACCCATATAATACAAGACGCTCCAAGCAAAACTCATGATATGTGACGAATTAAAATATAGCTCCAAGTAAAATTATCGATGGTCGTTAGAAGAAAGAGGGGATGCCTTCTAGGACATCCCCATGCTTAGTTTTTTGGGAGTCCTTGAATATTACCTTGGGGTGCCTTGGGCATCCCCAATCTTAGGATCTTGCCACTCCTTATTCCTTCATCTATCGTGATCTCACCCCAAAACTTGAAAACTTCAATCACACAAAATTTAACAAAACCTTCGTGAGATCGTTAGTATAAGAAAGCAAATCACCACTTTAAGTACTGTTGCAAACCCATTCATATTTTGTTATTTCATTATACCTATTGTATTCTAACTTTACCATGGATTATACCCCCAGATACAATCCATAGATTCATCAAAATAAGCACACAATGCAACGAAAATAGAATCTATCAAAAACAAAACAATTTGTAGAAATCTGAACTTTGACCATACTTTCGTAACTCCAAAAATTCCTAACCATTAGGAAAAGTTGGAAATTTGCATATAATCATGTGTAAAAAATTCATATTTTTATCATGCTCCATCGAATTTTAAAAATTCTGCTACTAGACGCAAAAGTTTATGTTAATGCACAAAATCAAATCAACTATCACCCAAGTCATCCCAAAGGCTTTACTTGGCACAAACACTAATTGAAACACTAAAACACAATCATAATAGTAGCATAATTTCATATTTATTGAAAATAGAAAAGAAAAAAAATAACTATTGGGTTGCCTCCCAACTAGCGCTATTGTTTTACGCCCCTAGCTAGGCATAACGCATAGTTTCAAGTGTTGTCATCTTTGGTTTTTGTTTCATAGGTGGCCCTCATGATTTACTCATACATTGATTTAATTCTAGTTCTAGGGAAGTGTTCCATACCCTTCTTTCATGTCAATAAGGACACCTATAGTTCGTAAAAACGGTATACCAAGTATGATGGGGCAAGACGGATTGCAATCAATGTCAGGTACAATAAACTCAATGGGCAGATAGTTCCTATTTGCAAGAATAATACCATCATTAATTTATACCCAAAGGCTTTTTAATTGTAGAATCCGCCAAGTGCAAATTAAGAGAACATTCATCTAGATTGGTAAGACGTAGCACATCACATAGAGATTTCGGAATTGTGGAAACACTAGCACCCAAATCACATAAAGCATTGCATTCATAATTTTTAATCTTGAATTTAATGGCGGGTTCCCGTTCATTATATAATTTTCTGGGAATTGAAATCTCTAGTTCTGACTTTTCTTCTGAAATTTTCATCATTGCTTCTACAATATGTTTAGTAAAATCTTTTATTTTGTTTATACGCATTTGGTGAATTTGGCATGGATTGCAACAAAGAAATACACTCAATCAAAGAGCAACTACCATAATTAAAATCTTTGCAATCCAAGAGAGTGGGCACATTATAAGTTTTTAGCTCCTCAAACCCACTTTTAGTAAAAAAAATCATCAAGTTTTTCACCCTCCGAATCATGGGGACACCTTCTAACTAAAGTTGACTCTTCTTCAGTCCCCTTATCATCAATTTTAACATTACTAAACAAGGAATCAATAGAATAAACACCAATCATTTTAATCTCCTCATCATTACTATGAAAGAAACCGTGAGGAATCATTTTTTCTAAAAAAATTCTCTTTTAGCTTTAAGCATGGAAGTTCTTTTCTGACTTTCATCCATAGAGACATACAAAGCTTTAGTTGATTCATTATTTTCATCCTTGGGTGGCAAGATTTTAGTCTTAAGATTTTCCACATCATGAATAATTCTATCAATGCTCCTAGACATATCATCAATTTTACTCAACTTTTCTTCTATCGTAGTGTTGAAAACTTTTTTAGCATTGATAAATTCTTTAATATTACTTTCAAGATCATAGGGCATCCTATTATTATTATTTTTATTATTATTATTATTATTATTATTATTATTATAAGAATTACCATAATTATTAGAGGAATTTCAAGGAAATGACCTAGGATTACTTCTATAAGCATTGCTATTAAAATTGTTTCGCGAGACAAAATTCACATCTACGGGATCATTATTTTGCTCAATCAAAATGGACAAAGGCAACTATTTAGTCACTTGTTGAAATCTCTAGAAAGACAACTATTTAGGAACGAAGGGAGTAGCTTCTTCTCTGGGGTGGGGCTGAAGAACAGTGCGCATGTGGTTGCGATCTTCAAGGGCGTTTGTTATTAATGGCGGCATGCACACCAACGACGTTTATCCGCGGGCGACAGCAACTGAGATGCTTGTTGGATCAGTTCGAGATGGATGGATCGATCGGCATAGTCTTCTTGTTATAAACAAAGGTGAGAAAGAAACATGCATGGCTGGGAACGGAGCATCGATCACTGTTTTAGTCACATCCATCACGAACCAGATGCGTGCATTCATGCATATGCACGAGCAAGAGTTACTCCTGTCTGTCTGTTCGGTATGGACCGGCAGTAAGATCCAACAACAGCAGCATATATCATAGTTAATGTGAATTAGGTATAATCGATCGGAGGCTTAATAGTCACGGCTAGTTCCACTGCCGGCCAGTGCAACTGCATCATTTTTTTTTTTGAACCGAGTGCAACTGCATCATCCATCCTTCTCAACACAAAGCGTTTGAAAAGACAACGATGAGCAGGCAAACGTGCTGCCTTTTACAGTCAGCATGCATGCATGCAGCCAACCAGACCTCAATACCCAGAAAATGGGACACTGCTGGTTACAAGCCTCCGAAAACCTTTGCAACAAGAACCATTTAAAAAAAAACTTTTGCTTTGGCAATAAAATATGCTGCACCATGAGGCAATTATTGAAGCCTTTTCATCCATGCATGGATGCACATGGCACAATTGCTGGTTATGGTAAACAAACACAATACAATATAGTACCTCGCTCTTTTGCATTGCCTTGAGCTGAACTAAAGCTCACCTCACCTCACCTCACCTCACCTAGGCATGCATGCATAAACTAAGAGTTCCCTGAGATATGCCGGGCTGTCTCTCACTGATCTCAGCTGCAATCTTTTTATAATATGTTCTTCTGTGTTGTGTTTGGTTGGGTAGTACTTGTCTGGCAATGACCAAAAGATAGTGTGATCATTCATCCTCCTAGATTAATTAGCTGCTTCCCATCTAAACTAATCCAATCAAATAACATGGCCAAGAAAGCACTGATCAAATCACTCGAGATCATCGATAACGCGTTGTTTAATCATAGTATCATGCATGATATACTCCATGATGGGGAACAAGCCGATCATCTGTCTGTATTAACGGATATATACTATGTGCATGTTGAGTATGTACATACATATATGTGCAGATCACAGAGATCTTCTTGGCTTGCCCTACCAACTAAAGACATGTTGCATTTTATGCAGACAGAACTGTGCCAACTTTGCACTGCATATCTCAACCGCTTTCTCTACCCAATAATGAACTCGATCTCAATCTCGGATTGATCATATCTGTATCTTTAAGGCTGTGCAAATCACGCAATATCTATTAAATAAATTAAGAGGGACAATGAGATGACGCAGAGGAGCTAGATAATACTATTCTTGCATGGATGACTCACGCACGAGTCAGAGAGAAGATATGCATGCATGTATACCGGGATATGATCATCTCATGCGTGCACTACACTAACCAAAATATTTCAAAGCAGGATATTATGGGATATTTTGGAAAATAATAATGGTACTACTAGATGAGATGCTGGGACTTGTCATACATATATGGAATTAGCTGCGAAGATCAGACCTAAAATTCATGATTGGTTAATTGATGCAGACAGTTCAACATGACAGGACTGAGATAATGCATATGTGACATATATATTCGTCCAATTTTTCTGCATAGAAGAATTAACTGAAAATCCATACTTAGATGCAGAAAAATCTTATTATATGTATCCTGGTTACTGCCCTCATTATTTCATCAGTGTGATCGGGATTGAGCAACAGCAAGTAGCTAGCTAGCAACCAAAACTTGCAAACCTGTGGCTGAGAAATCCTCGTCTCCATGCATGCACGCATGCGTGCAACATATATCTATAAGCTGATCATGCATGCATGCATGCACACAATCGAAACGAGCAATTCCTCACCATGAATTTCTCTCTCAGTTTTCAGAATATAAAGTCATCCAAGGAAAGGGCTGATCGACTTGCATGAGCAGCTAGCTTAGCATTCTCTCTTGGTGACACTATTTCGATCGTCCGAATTATTGGCGCCGTAATGTTGGCGCAGTGACAAGTTGAGCCGCCTCACGATCTCCTCCACTGTTGAATTGAATCCCTCTTCCACCTGAAATCAATCAAAGTTGCACCAGGTAATTAATATTGATCAGTTAATTAAAGATGCCAAATATGTATTTGGGTTATAATTCATATGTATACATGCATGTATACCACAGTGTATCTCATGTAATTTTGTGATATGCCACGTATATCATGTGTACTTATACCTCAAGCATTTCCCAGCAAAGGCGATTCACATTGTTTAAATACACGTTAATTGTGTGAATGTGTTGCCTTATTTGAGATCAAATTATGAGATGCTGCAATTTCATTTTGAGACAGCGGAAGGAGATGCTACAGTTTGTTCTCCCCAACCTCACTGGAAAAAATAGTAGGAATTGTGTGTGCCAAAAAATTTATCATTCCATTTGATTGATTTATTACCTATCCAACGAGACAACTGCATGAAAAGTACACATTTAATTAAAAAAAGTATAGAAGAAAAAGTTATATCCGGCTGATCTCTTAACTATGATCTTATCCGATATAGCACGCTTGAGTCCAACAACTAACATGCTGATCGATCAATCACTTCTCAAGCTACCT
>NC_041388.1:13180749-13258594 GCF_002162155.2 Triticum dicoccoides
CACACACATCATATCTCCAAGTTTTTAATTTTAAATCATAAACATGAAACTCAAGAACTAATTCTTGGTTGATCATATATCTACATATATAGTGGCCTTTTATTTTTCCAGAGATCAATAAGGATGGCCATTTGGGGTTTTCACATCTCTATATCCGGTCACACAGCTTTCTAGCTATGATGGAGTTCATATGCATGGAGTAAAGTACCTGCCCATACAAACAATACAGTGAATAGAGATGTTCGGAGATAAATGTACAAGCGGCTTACATGAGGTGCCTAAATAACCCAACAATAGGGATTCGTGATATATACTGTTGATTCAGTGCTGTGTCATTTCAGCGTGTTGGTGTTTTTTCTCCTTTTTGAGACACACATTTTCTGGATAGTAAAATTACGTTTTTTGTGCAATGGGAGACCGGGAACACCACCACGTGCCACTTCAAAAAACCGGACGAATGCACTCATCCTGCACTTACTGTTTAATCTCCGTGGGACTTGCTTGAACCTACAAACTCCATTATCAGTGACAACTTTCTTAGTGCATCTACACTTTACATACTAGAAGTTGGTCGTCCCTCCTTTCCGATTTAAAAGGGCCACGTGTATCCCTAAATCGACAATTCTACCAATGTAATACAAATTGTATGCCCCAAAAATTATACCATCAGAAAATATAACATTTGAAGTTTCTAATGATATATTGTTTGCGATATATATAACTCATGTTATGTTGGTTATATTGTCGATCTAGGGGTACACGTGAGACTTTTAAACCAGAAAGGAGATAGTATTACACATGTGCTTAATGAGTGTTCCTAGGAGAAGCATCAACGGTCCATCTTCGAACTATCCATTCCCACACACTTTTTGGTTTGTTACACTATCGATTGGCTGAAGGCGAACTAGATGATCAATGTCTCCTCAAGCACCAATAATGTTACAAGATTTGATGAACATATCATCTTGATATTAATATATTGCCCTTTGTCGAAAATAAAGGAGAGACAGGCGGAAACCAGAGCAGACTTAAAATTACTAAAATTTATCAAGAAGAGATCCTTAACACCCCATGCATGTTACACCCCCTCTAGAAGGCAAGAAGCTAAAACATGTTTATTTTGCTAAGCACCTCTCCAGACCCACACATGCATGTGTCATTTACTCGTATTGTGAGATTAGTGGACGAGGATGAGGTGAAACGCAATTTTGCTACATCCAAGTCGCATGATATTTTCTTATATATCTACATCTAAGTAGGAGTAGATGGCATGAGCCATCCCATGTCTCGGTGTTTAGATTCACGTGGCAGGGTGGAATTAATGATCAAGATTAGAAGATCAGATGGTAAGAAAATCTTAGTCGGCTTACGACGACAGTGCAATTTGCACTCTTGACTCTATCTATAGTAATTTGTGCAAGTAGGGAAATATGAGCAGAAACTTGGTTAATTGGGTGCTTGCCTTTGCGGTGATGGTGATGATGGCGGTGTCGGCCGGGAAGGGCATGACGCTGGTGTGGGTGATGGCGAGCCGGAGGTCCTCCACCACCGCCAGCACCCTCACCAGCAGCCCCCTCGCGTTCTTGCAGTGGATGCGCACCAGCACGGTCTTCTCGTCCGACACCCGCACCTCGATCTCCGGCAGCCCGCCGTGGCTCGACTCGCCGGCGTCCTCGTCCTCCTCGTCGTCGGCGGCGGCCTTGATCTTCTTGCTGACGAGCACGGCGGAGCGGATGGTGGTGGTTGTGGTGGCGGCGGCGCTGTCGTCGTCCTCCATGGTCTTCACCTTGTCCTGCAGCTCCCTCACGTACTTGACCGCGTCCCCGAGAATCGTCGCCTTGTCCATCTGCACATCACAGTGTAGAATCAGATGAGCAAATAGAAATTAATTCTTGCACATACAATCTTAAATCTGAAGTATAATTAATTACTCTGCAGGTGATTAGCATGAAGAGGAAGCATGGAATGAAACCGAGGAACAAGAGGAAGAGCAAGAAATTAAACCTTCTTGAGGTTGGGGATGACGGTGGAGAGCTCGATGAAGCGCTGGTTGATCTTCTCCCGGCGGCGGCGCTCGGCGATGATGTGGTCCTGCACGGGCCCCGGAGAGGCTGACGGCCCGGCCGTTGAGCCCTGCGCGCTGCCCCCCGATCTCCTCCCAGCGGCGGGCGTACTATGGCCTCTGGGGGCAGGGGCCGGCCGCGGGGAGATGTCGATGTCAGCCGGCAGCTGCGCGGCCTGCGAGGACGCGGCGGCGGCGCTGAAGTTCCAGCTCATGGGCCTGCTGCTGTTGGTGGTCCTGGTCCTGGCGCGGGCTGTGTGCGGGGACCACCCGGGTCCGGCGGCGGCCGCGTCGTGGTCCATGGCGGCGCCGGGGCTGTCGCCGGAGCTGGTGCTCCAGCTGCTGGGCTGGTGGTGGTCCACCTGCACCCTCAGGTCCCTGACGCCGCCGCCGGCCGCCGTGGACTCGCGGAGCGCCTGCAGCGACGGGAAGGCGGCACCAGCACTGCTGCCACCGGAGCTGGAGCCAGCACCACCGTATACGGGAGGAGCCGCGGCGGCGGCGGCGGCGTGGTACTGCTGCTGGTCCAGCGTGTTCATCGCCCACTGCATGAAGTCGTCCATGCCTAACTCCCTCCCTCCTCCCTCAATCGATCGATCCTGCGGAGGAACAAATCAATTAACACTCACTCCACTCCAAGAATCATCAACAACACATCAATCACATGCATGGCAGCCCAGCTTGATTGGACTCGAGATGATGAACTCGAGCACAAATATATCCATGCGATTGAACTGCTCCTCACATACCTGGCCTCAGATCTCTCTTCCTTCCTCCCCCTCTCTCTCTAGAGTGAGAGGGAGAGAGGAACTCCTAGCTAGAGAGAGAGAGAGAAAGCAAAGCTGAATTGAGGGAACAAATACCAAAAGAATAGTTTTTGGTTGTGTGTCCTACCAGCTAGCTAGCTGCTGCTACCAGTATTATACTTGTGAGGGCATTTCACATTGCACCCCACAGATAATACTAAATATATGTGTGTGTGTGTGTGTGTGCAGGTCTGCAGGATAGCTTCTGTTCCACTGTTTTCTTGGAACTGTACGTGCCCCAGTTAAAAATCTACCAACACGTACTAGTAGTACATATATAGATATTGTTCCAGTGAAAACTGTGTCACTAGATCTCATCATTTTCACCCTTTTACCAACATGAAAAGTAAATGTCCAAGTTGCAGCCATCAGTGCAATTTCGATTTCTTTTCTTGTATGACACCGGCCAAAAAATACATGCTGCTGGACACATGTGTTGAGCGATGCAGGTTCCACGTTCCAAGAGTCAACTTTTGAGCGCCTGGCATATTCAATCAAACTAGCTGCGTGCGCGCTACATGTAGTCTGCCATTACTTAACTGGTTGTTAATCGTGGAGGGTCCATCAGTGACCATTTCTAGGGTTCACATGGAACACGGTTTTTTTTTTGAACGGGGCCGCTGCGTGGCGGTGCACGATCTCCCCTCCACACATGCTTTGAGATTGGTGACCTGTTTTAGTTTTATTTTTTACTTCCTCCGTTTCAAAATAAGTGACTCAACTTTGTATGAACTTGGTTTTAATGCATGGCGTGTATGATTTTATACTATTTGGAGAATGCAAATACATACATGTGAAGCTGTCAGTGTTTATGAACTACAGTTGCACATATTTTTGATACAATAAAGTGCTTGGTACATGTATGAGATATTCCTGAAATTGATTGAAATTATACATGTCAATGATTAGGAATTATATATGTGATATTACAACTGAGGAAATTTTTGGAAATATTTAAATAAATAAAGGATCGATCAATGACCATTTCTAGGGTTCACACGGAAGCTGGATTTTCTAATGGAACCACCAAATATTATGAAGTTGGTGAAATATTTTAGCAATTTTACAATACAATGTGTTCACCATTTTGTATCACTAGGTGAATCCAAGTACATGCTCCAAGTCCCCACTTGGACTCGCCAAAAGTGTGTGGTAAACATTTATGAATGATATTTGCAAACCCTTTTGAAATAGTGAAATGGTTGATACCTATATAAAACATTTCTTTAATTGATTAAAATATGATTGAAACTTATGCGAATAATTATGAATAACATTTGTAAAAAATTGAAATAATAAACATGTTTGATACATGTATGAAATGTTTCTGAAATTTATTGAAATAATTAAATTTTGTGTTATATTGGTAACCTTTTTCAAAACAATGTATTATAACTAAAATAATTAAAAAGTTAAATAAAAATGATCTTTTAAACATGTCGTCGTTGAAAAGAAATAAGAAAAAGAAAATTTGTAATAGTTATTTTGAAAGATGTCATTGTTTACTTCTTTTTAAAATCATTGTTAGGACCTATCAAATGTTTTTCAAAATACAACAAAACCCAGATAAATGATTCCAAAATACATGAGAATATAAATGTTGATGTATGGCCATACTTGGTGAGCTAGAGCCACTTGATTGGTCAAGCTCACTTAGATGTTTATGTATGGGTGGACCCACGTTTGTTGCAAAAAGATCTTAGATCTATTAATACAACTTAAAGTACAAACACCCTTAGAAAATAAAGAAAATACATCAAGGTCCCTAGGGGCCAGTCGTCTTCTTCGTCATGAACAGGGCGATTACTGGAGCCACTTGATTGATCAAGCACACTCATTAGAAATAACTTTGCAGAGACATACATAGTACCGGGCCCGCCTTTTCCCCGTTGCTTTGCAATTAATCAACTAATTACTAGCAAAATAAACCTAGCTTAAATGGTTTGGTTCCTTGTGGAGGAACCAGCCCACTCCGGGATCAAGTCTTGACTTCACATGGGTGCTCGCATATTTCTTGAATTTATCCAGGCTGTTGTATGACAATATTATTTCAGTGGAATGGTGTGCCTACCGAGTACAAGGTGTCAGTGACGAGGTGTCAGTGTGGTATGGTGCGCCCGTCGAGTGCGAGGTGCATGCGATGGTTTCGTCAATCTCAAGATCTGCCGGCTCAATCACCCGAAGGTGTTTATAGGGTTTGGGTTGTGTGTGTTCATTGGGATGAGTGTGTGTATTTTGATCATGTGGGCCGGGTTCATGTTGTGTTTCTAAACAAAACTAATTACCACGTTGTTAGTAACTTAAATAGTCAGCGTATAAGCGTGACGTGTCAGGTGGCATTCCCTTATTGGATATGGAAGTCCCATGTGATGCATGTAGATGGATGTGCATGTCGGATGCATGGTCCATGAGATGGACCAATCGATATCGGATGAGCAGTTAAAGCCGAGATTGGCATCACATACATGATTCATCAACATCTTTTGACATGCATGTTGGCCATACTATGTCAGAAGATAGAATACCACACATGCATGCATCAGATAGAGATCTAGATCCATTTCTGTATACTCCTATACGGATATTTTTGGACTAGAAACTTACATACATGCATCAGATAGTTTGTAGACCGAATCGGGCAGAAGTACAGGTGTGGAAAATGTATATATGTAAGTGTCATTTCTGTGCATTTGTCACCGCGTTCCAGTCCCCATTGATTGATCGAGGCTACAAGTGGTGCGTGTTGTTCATGGTTTTGGCCTGGGTTAGGTGCGTGCAGGTGAGATACTGTTGATCTAGCTCATCATGCATACATGCATGCCCTATAAACTATGCCAAAATTAAACCTAGTCATGCATCTCCAAAGTAGGGCATGTACATTGGTTTTTGGTTGGGAAGACATCATTCTTTCAACTTTCCATATCATGTTGCAACGACAATAAAAACATGGCATGAATGAAAACAAAACCATTATATTGTGCTTGTTTTCGGGGGACATTATACATGTTTCTGGTCATATAACTCCAGTGCTCCACTAAGCTTCTAACGCTAAGGCTAGTCATAGTGGGAGTAACTTAGCTAGTAACATAGCGCATTTCGAGAAAATTCTGCTTATGTGGCAAGTAATTAATGAGAGGTGATAACATAATATGTTACTGTAACATAACGCTTTTCAAGACAAGATGAGTGTACGAGCTAATAAATGAAGTCATCTATGATACTACTAGTATGTTACTTTGCATTATGAAAGCAGTAACTTAGACTAGTGTCATATGCATGACACTAGTCTAAGTTACTCCCCACTATGACCAGCCTAATAGTTTTTCGCCCCTTTGGTAGTACTGGTTGTTCTACATTGAATGCCCCTGTTAAACTTGTTCCTTCCCTTCCTCTTTCCCTTTTGTTACTTGGATCGGACGATGGTTATAATTATTTCTGATTTAACGGAAAAAAATGGTTCGTCCACGGGAAGAAGAAAAAAGGTTACTACGTGCGTTAGGTGTTTTCTCAGAAACACGCAAAGTTGGCATATCTTCTTCCAACTGATAGTAGGAGTGACAAAAACAAAACTATAACCACTCACTTAAGTATGTACGCGTGAAGGTATGGGAGTGAGAAAAGTTGGGCTAATTAGTTAGTCTCTTGCTATGTGGCACGAGGAAATCACGCGCGATAAGTTGGCGCGCGGACCTGCATGCCCTGGTACGTAATTGGTGCACGTCCGCGTCAGATCGTACGCACCTACGTGCCCCCAAAAGCATGAATCACGTGCGTGCGAGCTGTGCAAACTGCGGCCGCGGTTAACAAATGTGACTTCTGGGTTCAGACACGTACGCACGCACGCACGCTAGCGCGCTGAAATGTTGAGACAAGGAGACATCATCGGCCGGCCGGCCAGCGTCCAAGTAGACATTAAGCACCGATGGATCGATCGATCGTGACGCGCAGACATGAGCAGAATCGCGTCGATTGGTCGATGAAAGAAAGCCAGCACCAGAAAAATGGAAATCACAGTGGCGCAGTGCTACTGCCGCCACATGCATGCATGATTAATGAATATATGTTGTCTTGTCGATGAGAGAAAAGGTGGGGCGCGCGCACGTGATGTGGCGCCCGCAGCAGCAGCGTCGTGCACAATTTTCCGGGTGAAGAAACATACTCCACTCGTGTGTACAGGAAGCGCTCCTGCCTGAGCTATAGAGACAGACTTTGACATGCATGCACACCACCGTACTCCTCTTTCATCCTCGCGTTGGTTGCCGGTTCTACATCAATGCCCCCGCATCCACGAATCCTAGAGTCCGAGATCGGACCTCGTCGGAATCCACCCTTCTGGTGGTAAGAGCCATGACCACTACTATGGTGTAGGCCTGTAGTAGTGGCGATATATAGGATCAGTTGTCAGCCGTTGGTGGAGGGATGAAAGGCAGAAGAGATTTGTCAATTACACGTATAGGTCGATTTGCACCTCATAGTGGTGGCGTAGCCAAAACCATGACATAACAGGCCATACCCAGATTTGATCAAGGAATACCGCTATCAGGGACCAAATATTTTAGGTATTATAAAGTTTAGGGTAAAAGTTAGGAAAAAGTTCAGAGACAAAAACATGCTTCATGATAATTTGGGGGTCAAATAGTTGCACTTCTCTCTTTGTGGAAAAGAAGGCATACGACCAATTCCAAACAGGTGACATAACAACGAACAAAAAAACGATATATGTTTTGGCTAGCATGCTCTTGGGAAGGAAAAGCCCTCCCAGCAAAAGGCAACAAAGTCCAATTTCTAGTAGTGAGATAGAGACTGAAAAGTATCCTGGACGAAGGAGATCTGCACATACATAATCGTCACCGTATCATTCCAAATCTCTTAAAAGTATAGAGATTAGAGAGTGCATGACGGGCTAAGCAAAATTAATCAAGTAATGGCACTCATCACACACCAAGTTAGCATAGTCTAAACTGGCAACCGAAGCAGCAACACGGATATGTTTGATACGTTGCGTGTGCGTGACCTTGGGCAATAGTCGTTCGCTCCGACAAATCATAATTTTTTTAGAGAAGGAGGATCACCCTGACCTCTCCATCTGAGCGATGCATGCAGCCATATTATTAATTATTCATAAAAGACCTAACAAAAAATACAACAGTAAATCTGAAACCACCGTCCAGGCGACAACTGTCCCTACTCATATCCAGCTGATGAAGAGATGTTAATAGTCTGGGCCTAATACCACAGACCTCGCAACCAAGCCTAACATATAAGACCTGAGACCCCAACCAAACCACATGCCGGGTATGGGGCACACACCGGTCCGGCGCGCTCTTAGAGGCCGCCGCTGCCAACTGCCACTACTCCATCTTCAGAGCTGTACTGACGCATCATCCTTGCCCGGTCTAACTGCCGTCAACGCCACAACGGCGCACAACGGCACCACCACCCTGTGCGCAAAATGCTGAGCACGTCGCGGTCGCCACCGGTACACCTCAGCACCATGCCACCAAGTACCACCAGCCGATACAACTTGAAGTCTCTGGATGATCTGTCGTGCGTAGCACCTGCCAACCAGGCATGACAAAGCATAACACCTGTCGGCCAGGCATGACCTGACATCTCCACCGAAGCTTCGTGCAAGACAAAGTCGCTCCACCTCCTGCCTCTGACCACCAACACTGCTCCACAAACGATATTCCCAAGAGAGAAACGCCACCATAGTGCCGCCATCGTCCGATCTGAAAGACCAGATCCTAGGGTTTTCCTCAGAGCAGTACGAGTGGGTCGGCATAAGTCCCACAACGATGCCTTCATCAAGGTAACGGCGTAGAATGCTGCCATCGCCCGCCGTCGGCTCGGTTTTCACCGGCAACTATGTCTCCCCAACTCGCGGTCAGTACTAGATCACGGATCCAGAGATCCGAACACCCAGCCTCAGGCTGACCACCTCCGACGGAAGAGATGACCACCACCGCCGGTCACATCGGTCAGAACAGATCTGACCGGAGGTGCCGCCGACGAGACCACCAGGCCCTCCACGCCGCCGCCGCCGATCTGAAGGCGGTATGCACGACACTGCAGCCTAGTTGGCCGCCACCGCCGCCCGAAAAGGCCAGCCACTGCGCCCGCAGCCCACGCCGCCGTCCGAAGACGGGCCGGCCGCCCGCCATCCGCCGTGCCGAAGAACCCAGATCGGCCGCGCCTTCACACGCTTTGGGGTCCCGCCCCAACCCGAAGACATGTGAGAGAGGAGATCCCCCGCCACCGCCGTCGACCCCGGGGATTAGCCCCGCGGCATCCCCCGGCGGCTGCGGAGGGAGAGGAGGAGGGAGTTCGCAGCGGTGGCGGCTAGGTTTCTTGGCTCCGCCCGAGTCGCCCTAGGGGGAGGGCGACGTAGGGGCAGGGGCGGTCTACCTATCTTAATTAACAATGTTCATTGACAATTAATTACGCTTTAGTTGGTTGGATTGCTAGTATTACCAGGTGGCAAGAGTAAACTAAAGTAGCAAGATGTCACTAGCCATGCACCTCATGCATTGGAGCTATTTGTTTTTCTACTGAACCGTCCTATATGAGAACTAGCCTGGCCGGGGTAAGAAAATGGAGAAGGGCGTGCAAGTAAAAACAAATAAAAATGCTCAAAGCATTTGTTAAGAAATTATCTGAGAAACAATATTTCCAAGTTACCACACAAACTATATTTTATCTGTTGCATGTTATAGATTTGTTAATCCCTTTGTGGAAACTACCTAACTCTAAATTGACACGCGGGACTATCGGTCACCGTATGATCTCCATCCAAGAATTTATTGGTTTTTCCAAAAGTTGGAGTAATTGTGATACCATTTCAGTGGAATAAAACTCACTATTTCCTTGGCAAAAAAAAATCAATCAGTGCTGTACAGACGGATAAGAATGAATAAACACCGGTCCTTCGATAAAAAGAAGAGATTTGCTCTGGGATCTTGAGGTTGGTACGTGCTAATAATTTTTTTTCTGGCCAAATGATGGGAAGAAGTCAAAATATTGGTTGGCTAAGTGGGATATAATATGTGGGCCAAAAGACCAAGTGGGATTAGGGATTGGAAATCATGAGGTAAAGAACAAATGACTACTTAGTAAATGCCCATACAGACCTTTGGTGGAGAATAAGGGAGTGTGGGTATAATTATTGTGTAACAAGTACCTACATTCCAAAACCCTTGCACAAATAATGGCACAACCGAATGATTCACCGTTTTGGAAAGGGTTGATGCGCACGAAGGCAGTCTTTTTTTCCATAGAACCAAATTCATTGTTGGGAACGGCAACTCTACTAGGTTTTGGGAGGATATTTGGCTAGGGTCCATTCAATATCCTATCCTTTACAATATTATATAACGGAAAGAAGCTTTCGTTAGTACAATTCTAGGATCAGTTCCCTTAAAATTTCAGTTCAGAAGATCACTTGGGCGAAAGATAGGATAGATGGCTATATCTCGTGCGTAGGTTGATGAAGATCTAACCTATCAGATGAGCCAGAGACACTACACTGGAGATTGTCCGTGTCAGGGGTATTTTCAGTAAAGTCAATGTATATGGACTTGATAAACACCGGTTGAATCGCAAAGTCGCAACACATCTGAAAAATTAAGGTGTCTCTAAAGATAAAAGTTTTTATGTGGTTTATTCACAAAAAAATGATCTTGACTAAAGATAACCTCGCAAAACGTCATTAGGAGGATAGCAAAAGGTGTTGTTTCTACCATCATGATGAATCGATTCAACACCTCTTCCTAGACTGCCCACTAGCCAGACTATGGTGCACAGTGCATGTGGCCTTCAATGTCAGTCCACCTAATAAGATAGATACCCTATTTGGAACTTGGCTAAATGGGATAGAGGCTAAACTAGCGGCGCATATTTCAGTCGGAGTGTGCGCATTATTTTGGGCAATATGGAACTGTCGAAATGATGTTATTTTTAAAAGACAAAATATTACAAATTTTTTGCTAGTCATATACAAAGCAACTTCATGTACTCGTACGTGGTCGTTACTCAGTCCCGCGGAAGTCAAGAAGCATATGGCTTATGGGTGCAATTGCTGGGAGATAGTAGCACGGGATACCTATAACCAGTTTGGATGGCGATCCAACAATAAGATAGGTGTATAGGCATCTAGTCTTTGTGGCCTTGTTCATCTTTTTTCTTTAAACTCTATTCGAGATTTTGTACCGTACCTCACTCTTGTTTGAGACTTTGTTTAATAATATGGCTGCATGCATCATTGCAATGCAGAGGCTTGGGGGCTATCCTCCTTTTGAAAAGAAAAAAAACGTGCCAATACACTAACATTATCTGATGATTTTTTTGAATATATTTTCCCCTAAAAAACATTATCTGATGATCAGCGATGGAGCAAATTATTGAGACACAGAATCAAAACGGCATCTCTCTCTTTCCTGAAATAAACGACATCTCTGTCGGTATTTATTTGCTTTTATTTTTTTCGTCTTGGATTGAGAAATAGAAAAACAACACAAAGGTGGTATTTTCATAGTTAATTATTCTCTTCAAGATATGGAGATCAAAATACCATTGCCAAACGCAGTGGTTGAGTGGTTGGAATTCATGAGATCGAGGATTGAAGCGATCGTACGTACGTGCGCCACCGGCATATTTTATTTCAAATGAAAAGATTGTGTTGGGACGCATAAGAGCATCCGATTGAGATCACACACCATACCTGCCATCTTTATCTTTGAGCATATTGTAAATGTGTAATTATGAGCTTGGATATAAGGGCATCATCTGTTTCCCGTTGACATGCCGTGGATAATATGAGAAGTGCGAGTACATAGTAAGGATCTTGTTTAGCGAAGAGCATTTTAAGCCGAGATTAGCATCACATACATACATCAACATCTTTTCACATGCTCTCTCTCAAAAAAAAAAAACATCTTTTCACATGCATGCATGTGGACCCTACTATGTCAGAAGATAGACCAGCAGAGATAGTAGTAGTACTACTACCACACATGCATGCATCACATAGAGATCTAGGCCCATTTCTATATATGGATATTTTTGGACATGAAACTATATATCTCTGGAACACGGTACAAGTTTGTAGATCGAGCTGGGGATGACAGATCAGCACACTCAGCAGTGCATGTGTGTCGGTGTGTATGTATGTGTCCTGTTTTTGTGTGTCCGTTTCTCCGGAGATCGAGCTAGCTAGCGCTGCAGTACATGGTCATGGCCCAGGATTGTGTGTGTGTGTAGGTGAGACACTGTTGGTCTAGCCCATCATGCATGCATACATTTGATAGTTCAAAATAATAATTGGATAATAGACTGTACCGATAGTCTTGTCGTTTCATAGAAGGAAATATGTACCTCGTCAGGGGCGTTCGAACAGTGGTTGGGAAGACATCACTCTCTAACTCTCCGTATTATCTGGAATATGGCAACAGCAACAACAACAAAGCCTTTACTCCCAAACAAATTGGAGTAGGTTAAAGATGAAACTCATAAGATCTCGTAACCAACTCATGACTCTGGCACGTGAATAGCAAGGTTCCACGCACCTCTGTTCATAGCTAGCTCTTTGGTGATACTTCAATTCTTCATGTCTCTTTTAACGGACTTCTCACATGTTAAATTCGGTCTACCCCACGCTCTCTTGACATTCTCCGCACGCTTTAGCTGTCCACTATACACTGGAGCTTCTGAAGGCCTGCGTTGAATATGCCCATGCCATCTCAGACGATGTTGGACAAACTTCTCTTCAATTGGTGCTACCCCAACTCTATCTCGTATATCATCATTCCGGACTCGATCCTTCCTCATGTGGCCACACATCCATCTCAACATATGCATTTCCGCCACACCTAACTGTTGAACATGTCACCTTTTAGTCGACCAACACTCAGCGCCATACAACAGTGCGGGTTGAACCGACTAATTAAGCATTCATCCTCTACAAATAAGCACATGTGCTTCAAAAATTCTAATTTATTTCTCCCAGCAGCCTAATCGCTTGCATTGTACAAGGCCTTATACAGTCGAGAAAATTAGTGTTTTTGTTTTGTTAAACGCTAAAAGATGCACGTTTTATTTTTTGTTTCTCCCCCTTTGAACTAGTCAGTCTCCTTGTTTCAGAGGGAAAAGTTGAGCTAATTAGTCTTAATATCTGGCACGTCGGCGTCAAAATGGCACAGCATACGTAATGTTATGCGCCCTCAAAACCTGAATCACGTGGGAGCTCAGCTGGACGCGATAAAACGTGCTACGCGTGGGAGCTGTACAAATTGCGGCCGCAGTTTAAAAATGTGACCACGGTTCAGACAGGACACGCCCCTTTATCCAAAAAGTTCAGACACGTGGGCACGCTGAATCGTTCAGACAAGAGAGATACTCGGCCAGCCAGCGTCCAAGTTGACAAAACATCGATCGTGACTCAAGCTGAGAGATATGTAAAAATTTGTGCCTGCATGGACATACCAGATGCATGCCAGCTCACGTCATTCGTTCCACGAACAGGATCAGTGCTAGAAAATCCTAGTGGAGTGTTACGTTCCTTTTAGTTTATTGGTCCTCTTTATATTTTGTGTCAAATCTTGACCTTAAATTTAACTAACAGAATATTTATGCATGTCATTGCAAATAATATTATAGAAAATTATGTTTAAATACGGATCCAACGATATATTTTATGATGGCATGCATTAATATTTTCTTAATTGAATTTATAGTTCAAGTTTAGCACAACACACAAAGAGAATCAATAAATCTGGACGAAGGTAATACTTGCTCTGTTTCTAATATAAGTCTTTGTAGGGATTTCACTATAAAAATTACATACGGATGTATAAATGCATTTTAGAGTGTAAATTCATTCATTTTACTATGTATATAGTCCATGATAGAATCTCTACAAAGACTTATATTTAGAAACGGAATGAGTAGTACAGAGAGTATGCATGCATGACTCGAGTTTTTCGACAAAGGGTGAACTTTATTAATTGAACGAATCATCAAGTGGATACAAACACAATGAGTATACACTCGGCCTCTGTATAGTTAGGATACACACAGCCAACACCAAGAAAAAACAAGAACATGCCGGCAAATAGCAAAGTCATATAAGACCAAAGCTATGCCTAAGCGAGGAAAAAGAAAATACCCCAAAGCGACTAAATCCTCGATCGACAAACTACAGTTATGACTATATCCATACCGACCATCTCATGACACCATAAGGACAACAAGGTTCCTCAATGGCAATGCCTTCAAGAAGGAATCGACGTTCATGTGCCATCATCGCCGGATCCAACCATCAAAAGTCAGATTCTACATGTTCACCCTAAAGAATCATACAAGCATATCCGAGCGATGCTTTTAACAAGATAACGACGTAAAAAAAAAACATCATCATTGTCAGATATAACCAACTCGAGCATGTATGACTCGAGTGCCTGTCAGATTAAGCAATCGATGACGAGTCGCCATCGATGGATCGAAAGGTAGTGGGGGCGTACGTACGTACTTGATGTACATGTAGCGCCTGCAGCAGCAGCGTCGTGGTGGCCGTGCATGACGGGCCGGCCATGCACATTTGATTTGCACCTGGAATAAGTTAAAAAATAAAAATAATGCTGCCAACAGTACACATACTAAGTGGAGAAACTATGGACACATATAGCCCAGTCGTGTGTACTGCAGCCCTACAGTGACATGGACACGCATGACGCATGCATGCACATGAACCGGGCAGACACGTTCACGTGGATGGCACGCTCCCTTTAAGACCGGCTCCAGCTGTGTCCATGTATATGTAGATCGATGGCCTACGTACACCCCGCGGGGGCCATGTACAGTCATACAAGCTAACTCACTGACAGGGGTGTAAGAGCAACTCCAAAGGACCGACCCATTTCGTCCGCCTGTGTCCATTTGGATCGGCGCGGACAAAAGTGACGGCCCAACGCGCCGATCCGAACCCAAATTACGTCCGCGCCGACGCATTTGCGGCCCAAATTTACGCCCCAAATGCATCGGCGTGGACGCCGAACGGACTCTTCGTGCGCCTTCTCGCTATCCGCCGCGTCCCCACATGATGGCCGTCCAACTACCCGCTGCCCACGTGGTCAGCTTAATTTATGATGACGGGCCCACGCGTCAGCGACGACGCTCGTCCTTTTTAAGCCGATCGTGCGGCGGGGCCGTCCTCATCCAAACTCGCCGTCCCCATCTGCCCACCCTTGCTCCCTCGTCGCCGGCAATCCCTAGCCACCGCAACCACAGCGACGATGGGCCTCTTCTCCGGCGCCAGCGGCAGCAAGGCCAAGGGCAAGTTTCCCGCCACCCCTTTCCCCTCCGAGTTTCTCCCACCCCCGCCGGCGCCTCGCCGGCAGAGGCAGCGCGTCAACGTGCTAGTGCACCAGGTGAAGTGGCACTGGCAGAACCACCAGCCGCTGCCGTATCCCGACGTGACGCTGCCGCACGACTGACATCTGAATCCAGATAGGATCCCAGTGCCGGCGGCGCCGCGGTCAGCTCGTGCTCACGCGGAGGAGGTGCGGCGCCGGCGGGCGCTGCTAACGGCGGAGCAGCATCGCGACTCCGCCTACGCAACCGACTCGCCCAACTAGGCGAGGTGGTTCGCCTTCGAGCACGAGGAGGCGAGGCGTCGGGGCGTGCGCGAGGTCGACCAGAGGCCAACGCCGCTGGTCGTCCGCGAGGAGGACCAGGCGGCAGAGGACGCCTAACAGGCGGCCCTTGCGGCCGTCTACCTTGAGAGCGAAGAGGACGAACGACACAGAGCGGAGGCGACGGAGGCGGAAGAGGAGGCCCGCTACGAGGCGACAATGGCGCAGGCCCTTGCCCTCTCCGCGGCGGGCGACAGCGTGGTGCCGCCGGTGGCCCCACCATCCCCCATCAAGCCGCAGCCGCAGCCCGAGCCCGAGCCCATCGCGTGCTTCTCCTGGAATGGAGTGGTGCGCGAGTGGGTGTCCGCGCCACCGGTCTGGCTGGGGGCGACACCGGCGCAGGAGCAGGCCTACCTCGAGATGTGGCGCCAGCGCCGGCTGGCAGAGGAGCGCCGGCAAGGCGAGTACGAGGAGATGCTCGCGCGCGACCTCGAGGAGGAGGCGCGCGAGGCCGAGGAGGAGGCGCGCCAGGCCGCGGCTGCACAGGCGGCCGCACAGCCCCCCACTCCGGCACTGCCTGCGCCGGCACAGCCCGACATGGCAGCGCTCTGGAACACGGCGTTCGCCTGGGCCGGGCCGGCGCCAATGCTCATCGACCTCACGGACCCCAAGGACGACGACGACGACGCCTAGGGCAGCGTGGACGCTGTTTTTATGCAAATGTGGATGCGTGGACTGTCGCCGACCTTCGTGGCCGGCTTTAATGTTTAATTAATGCAGTTTCTCTTTTTTTACATATGCATGCGTGCATTTTTTTTGGCGCCGTCTAAATGGGTCACAGACCAACGTTGGGCGCAGGTGCCGACCCAAATGTGGAAGCGGGCACCCATGTCCGTCTGGCCGACCCAAACGGACAAAAAGCGGACGAAATCGCCGTCCGTTTGGGTCGGCCCGTTGGAGTTGCTCTAAGGGCATCTCCAACCACGACTCTCAAACCGTTCACAAACGTTCAGACTGTTCGGGTCGGACCGCGGAAGCCATCCAACATGGGTATGTATTGGTTCGCAGGACGGTCCAGACGTGTTTTCTTCTACAAACTGGAGACAAGCATGAGGGGCTTCACATACGTCTGGACAGCACCTACGCCCGCTTCTGACCATCATGGCCCACCGAAACCACCTCTTCCTTTGCCGGCGTGCGTTCCCGCCTGGCGCCAGCTGCCCGCATTCATGCCGCTGTAAAATGCGCGGCTCCACATTAAAGCCGGCCCAGAGTGGACGTAACCTCTCACTAGCTCCACCACTGAAGCGGCGCGTCGGCCGAGGACGCCGCCCGCGCCGCGTCCTCGGTGTGGATATCTACCACATCCGTTCAATGCCGGTGATGTGTTACTGGATGGGATGGGGTGGATATCTAATATGCCCGTTCAATGCCCCGTCCGTCCGTATGTCGCCCTTAAGTAGGCTCGCCGGCCAAGAAACATACTCTGACGCCGCGCATTGACGCACCCGGATGCCTAGCCTCACCGGAATCCACTATTTAAAGGCGGCCACATCCGACCTACTCAATTCCACAACACAAGCCGCTCTCATCCTCCTCCCTTGCATCGCATCCGCCATGACAGCAGGCGGCGAAGCTCTATGGGAGAGCCTTTCCACATAGACGAAGCACGAGGTGGCTGCCCTTGCCGCCGCCTGGTAGAGCCATCATGCCAGGAGGATCGAGCCCGGCTTGCTGGCCAGCTAGCCCGAGGTCTCCAACGATGAGGACGACCCCATGATGGAGATGGACTTCGAGGACACCGCACCGGACCCCGCGCCCGTGCACGCTGGCTTCACCATGGAGCAGGCGCACTACAACGACGCCATGGCGGAGGTGCAGCCTGGGCCGATACCTATGTCAGTATTCCAGGTGCAGGAGGAACAGTGGTACAACTTGTTCCTCCTGGAGCATCACAGGCTGGTAGAGGGCCATATCAACAGCGAGTGCGCGAGCGAGGAGGCCGTGGAGGCCATGGCCGTGGCGAACCCCAACTTCATCGCAGAGCAGCGTGCCATCTACAATGTCGTCCGCGCTCAACCCGCCGCTCGCCAGGAAGCGGCCGCCGCGGAGGCGCAGCTCCAAGCGATCGCGGAGGAGAACAACGCCAGTTGTGCCTCCTAATCGTCTCCGACGAACTATCTGGCAGCCCGGTGGGACGACGATGGCGCAGGCGCCACCATTTCCATCGTGGACCTCATGTCCACCAGTGATGGAAAAGGTGCAGACTCCTTCGAGGATGATTAGGGCACCGGAGGTGGCAGGGCCTTGTGTCCCATGTGGCCCGATCCATCTCTCGTGTTCTACTCTTCCTTGCCAGAGACCGCAGCTTCACTTCATCATCTTATCGCCGGTGGTCATGGAGACGGCGGATGGAGGATGACAAGGGGTTGGCCGCCGGCCGCCGTAGGATAGGTTTAGGGTTGGGTCGGAACATTTTTTTTGGTTCTAAATGTTCAAAATCTAACGAAAATCTGTCGCGTTTGTATGAATGTCGTTCGGTATGTATGAAATCCTCCATGTTTGTACGAATTTCGTCTAGTTTGTTGCCAAAGTGTTTGAAATGTATGCGGGTAGTGTTGAATGGCGGCCTCCCGCATCCATGTCCATCGGCTGGTCCCCTTCTGTCCACAAATTGATGCAGGAGGAAATTTATGGGTTATCGTTGAAGATGCCCTACGTAGTCATAACCCAAAAGTATAGGGGATCAATTGTAGCCTCTTTCGATAAGTAAGAGTGTCGAACCCAACGAGGAGCTAAAGGCAGAACAAATATTCCCTCAAGTTCTATCGACCACCGATACAACTCTGCGCACGCTTGACGTTCGCTTTACCTACAACAAGTATGAAACTAGAAGTATTATGTAGGTGTTTTTGGAGAGGTATGCAAGATAATAAAGAGCATGTAAATAAAAAGTAGGGGCTGTTTAGATAAAGACACAACTAAGTTAGGTTTATTAGAGAGCTTTTTGTCACAAGAAAGTTATTTGTCCCTAGGCAATCGATAACTAGACCGGTAATCATTATTGCAATTTTATATGAGGGAGAGGCATAAGCTATCATACTTTCTCTACTTGGATCATATGCGCTTATGATTGGAACTCTAACAAGCATCCGCAACTACTAAAGATCATTATGGTAAAACCCAACCATAGCATTAAAGTATCAAGTCCTCTTTATCCCATATGTAAACAACCTACTTACTCGGGTCTGTGCTTCTGTCACTCACGCCACCCACCATAAGCAAATCATGCACATATTGCAAACCCTGCAGCGGGAATCCCTCATGCTTGCATGACATGGAGAGCACCACAGGACAGCACCAATAATAAAACATGCAACTCAAACCAATCACGATCATCAATTAACCCATAGGACAAAACGGATCTACTCAAACATCATAGGATAGCCATACATCATTGGGAAATAATGTAAAGCGTTGAGCACCATGTTTAAGTAGAGATTAAAACAGGTAAAAGAGGGGTTACACCGCTGCATAGAGGGGGGAAGAGTTGGTGATGATGTCGGTGAAGTTGTTGGTGAAGATTGCGGTGATGATGATGGCCCCCGGTGGCACTCCGGCACCACCGGAAGCGAGGGGGAGAGAGCCACCTTCCTTCTTCTTCTTCTTCTTCCTTAACCTCCTCCCTATATGGGAGAAAGGTTTCCCCTCTGGTCCTTGGTCTCCATGGCGTGGGAGGGGCGAGAGCCCCTCCGAGATTGGATCTGTCTATCTGTCTCTCTCTATTTCTGCGTTCTCTGGTTCTGCCCTTTCACCATTTCTTTTATATATGGAGATCCGTAACTCCGATTGGACTAAAATCGTCGCCGTGATTTTTTTCCTCCAAAAATTAGCTTTCTTGCGACCGAAGAAGGGCATCAACCGCCTTACGGGGAGCCCACGAGGGTCAGGGGTGCGCCCCCCTGCCTCGTGCCTCCCTCGGGCACCGTCTCGCATGGATTTTTCTTCTGGAATTCTCCAAATATTCCAAAAATATTCTCCGTCTGTTTTTATCCTGTTTGGATTCCGTTTGATATGGGGTTTCTGCGAAACATAAAACATGCAATAAACAGGAACTGGCACTGGGCACTGGATCAATATGTTAGTCCCAAAAATAGTTTAAAAAGTTGCCAAAAGTATATGAAAGTTGAGTAATATTGGCATGGAACAATCAAAAATTATAGATACGACGGAGACGTATCAGCATCCCCAAGCTTAATTCCTGCTCGTCCTCGAGTAGGTAAATGATAAAAAATATAATTTTTGATGTGGAATGCTACCTAGCATAATCTTGATCATGTATCTAATCATGACATGAATATTAAGATACAAGTGATTCAAAGCAATAGTCTATCATTTGACATAAAAACAATAATACTTCAAGCATACTAATAAAGCAATCATGTATTTTCAAAATAACATGGCCAAAGAAAGTTATCCATACAAAATCATATGGTCTGGCTATGCTCCATCTTCACCACATAAAATATTCAAATCATGCACAACCCCGATGACAAGCCAAGCAATTGTTTCATACTTTTGATGTTCTCAAACTTTTTCAACTTTCACGCAATACATGAGCGTGAGCCATGGACATAGCACTATAGGTGGAATAGAATATGATGGTGGAGGTTGTGTGGAGAAGACAAAAAGGGAGAAAGTATCACATTGACGCGGCTAATCAATGGGCTATGGAGATGCCCATCAATTGATGTCAATGTGAGGAGTAGGGATTGCCATGCAATGGATGCACTACGAGCTATAAGCTTATGAAAGCTCAAATTGGAAACTAAGTGGGTGTGCATCCAACTTTCTTGCTCATGAAGACCTCGGGCATTTGAGGAAGCACATCATCGGAATATACAAGCCAAGTTTTATAATGAAAATTCCCACTAGTATATGAAAGTGATAACTCAAGAGACTCTCTATATGAAGAACAAGGTGCTACTCTGAAGCACAAGTGGTAAAAGGATAGTAACATTGCCCCTTCTCTCTTTTTCTCTCATTTTTTTGTTTTTTATTTTCTTTCTTTTTTTGGTGGGCTTCTTTGGCCTCTTTTTTTATTTGAGCTTCTTTGGCCTCTTCTATTTATTTTTAAAGTCTGGAGTCTCATCCCGACTTGTGGGGGAATCATAGTCTCCATCATCCTTTCCTTACTAGGGCAATGCTCTAATAATGATGACCATCACACTTTTATTTACTTACAACTCGATATTACAACTCGATACTAGAACAAAATATGACTCTATATGAGTGCCTCCGACGGTGTACCGGGATGTGCAATGATCTAGCGTAGCAATGACATCCAAAAAAGGGACAAGCCGTGAAAACATCATGCTAGCTATCTTACGATCATGCAAAGCAATATGACAATAAATGCTCAAGTCATGTATATGTTGATGATGGAAGTTGCATGTCAATATATCTCGGAATGACTATGGAAATGCCATGATAGGTAGGTATGATGGCTGTTTTGAGGAAGGTATATGGTGGGATTAAGGTACCGGCGAAAGTTGCGCGATACTAGAGAGGCTAGCAATGATGGAAGGGTGAGAGTGCATATAATCCATGGACTCAACATTAGTCATAAAGAACTCACATACTTATTGCAAAAATCTATTAGTTATCAAAACAAAGTACTACGCGCATGCTCCTAGGGGGATAGATTGGTAGGAAAAGACCATCGCTCGTCCCCGACCGCCACTCATAAGGAAGACAATCAATAAATAAATCATGCTCCGACTTCATCACATAACGGTTCACCATACGTGCATGCTACGGGAATCACAAACCTCAACACAAGTATTTATATTAATCCACAACTACCCACTAGTATGACTCTAATATCACCATCTTTATATCGCAAAACTATTGCAAGGAATCAAACATATCATATTCAGTGATCTACAAGCTTTATGTAGGATTTTATGACTAACCATGTGAATGGCCAATTCATGTCATCTCTCTAAATAGATATAAGTGAAGCAAGAGAGTTTAATTCTTTCTACAAAAGATATGCCCACGCTCTAACAAATATAAGTGAAGCAAAAGAGCATTCTACAAATGGCGGTTTTCTATGTAAAGAAAAACAGGTTATCCAAACTTCAAATGATATAAGCGAAGCACATGAAGCATTCTATAAAGCCATACTCAAAAGATATAAGTGAAGTGTGCTACCTCTTGAGCACTGCATCGGTTTTCCCCGAAGAGGAAGGGATGATGCAGCAAAGTAGCGTAAGTATATCCCTCAGTTTTTGAGAACCAAGGTGAAAGATCGTGGATGTCGCCTAGAGGGGGGGGGGTGAATAGGCGTTTTAAAATAATTACGGTTTGGGCTTGAACAAATGCGGAATAAACCTAGCGGTTAATTTGTCAAGCACAAAACCTAAAACAACTAGGCTCACCTATGTGCACCAACAACTTATGCTAAGCAAGATAAGCAACTAAGTGATAGAAAGATATATGACAAGAAACAATATGGCTATCACAAAGTAAAGTGCATAAGTAAAGGGCTCGGGTAAGAGATAACCGAGGCACGCGGAGACGATGATGTATCCCAAAGTTCACACCCTTGCGGATGCTAATCTCCGTTTGGAGCGGTGTGGAGGCACAATGCTCCCCAAGAAGCCACTAGGACCACCGTAATCTCCTCACACCCTCGCACAATGCAAGATGCCGTGATTGCACTAAGGGACCCTTGAGGGCGGTCACCGAACCCGTACAAATGGCAACCACCGAACCCGTACACTTTGGCAACCCTTGGGGGCGGTCACCGGTACCCGTCAAATTGCTCGGGTCGATCTCCAAAACCTAATTGGAGACCCCGATGCTTGCTCGGAGCTTTACACCACAATGATTGAGCTCCGAGCACCACCAATCGTCTAGGGCTCCCAAGCACCCAAGAGGAACAAGCTCAAGGGTACCAAGCACCCAAGAGTAATAAGCTTCTCAACTTGTAACGTCCACGTATCACCGTGGAGAACTCAAACCGATGCACCAAATGCAATGGCATGGGCACACAGAGTGCCCAAGTCCTTCTCTCTCAAATCCCACCGAAGCAACTAATGCTAGGGAGGAAAATGAGAGGAAGAACAAGAAGGAGAACACAAAGAACTCCAAGATCTAGATCCAAGGGGTTCCCCTCACATAGAGGAGAAAGTGATTGGTGGAAATGTGGATCTAGATCTCCTCTCTCTTTTCCCTCAAAAACTAGCAAGAATCCATGGAGGGATTGAGAGTTAGCAAGCTCGAAGAAGGTCAACAATGGGGGAAGAACACGAGCTCAAAGGATAAGGTTCATTGGGGAAGAAGACCCCCTTTTACAGGAGGGGGGAAATCCAACCGTTATGTGCTCAACTCGCACACGAGCGGTACTACCGCTCCACGAGCGATACTACCGCTCGGGCGGAAGAAGCAGGGAAAAAGGAGCAACACAACATGGACCTTGGGACAGTAGTACCGCATATGAGCGGTACTACCGCTCACCCCAGCGGTACTACCGCTGGAGGAGCAGAACACGGGACCAAAAGAGGCAGGGCAGAGCAGAGTACGACGGCAGTAATGCAGTAGCGGTACTACCGCCAGACCGGAGCGGTACTACTGCTTAGGCAGAACTACTGTGCCTTACTGATAACCCACAAGTATAGGGGATCGCAATAGCTTTCGAGGGTAGAGTATTCAACCCAAATTTATTGATTCGACACAAGGGGAGCCAAAGAATATTCTCAAGTATTAGCAGCTGAGTTGTCAATTCAACCACACCTGGAAACTTAGTATCTGTAGCAAAGTGTTTAGTAGCAAATTAATATGATAGTGGTGGTAGCGGCAACAAAAGTAAAGACAACAAAAGTAATATTTTTGGTATTTTGTAGTGATTGTAACAGTAGCAACGGAAAAGTAAATAAGCGAGAACCAATATATGGAAAACTCGTAGGCACCGGATCAGTGATGGATAATTATGCTGGATGCGGTTCATCATGTAACAGTCATAACATAGGGTGACACAGAACTAGCTCCAATTCATCAATGTAATGTAGGCATGTATTCTGTATATAGTCATACGTGCTTATGGAAAAGAACTTGCATGACATCTTTTGTCCTACCCTCCCGTGGCAGCGGGGTCCTATTGGAAACTAAGGGATATTAAGGCCTCCTTTTAATAGAGAACCGGAACAAAGCATAAGCACATAGTGAATACATGAACTCCTCAAACTACGGTCATCACCGATAAGTATCCCGATTATTGTCACTTCGGGGTTAACGGATCATAACACATAATAGGTGACTATAGACTTGCAAGATAGGATCTAGAACTCTCATATATTCATGAAAACATAATAGGTTCAGATCTGAAATCATGGCACTCGGGCCCTAGTGACAAGCATTAAGCATAGCAAAGTCATAGCAACATCAATCTCAGAACATAGTGGATACTAGGGATCAAACCCTAACAAAACTAACTCGATTACATGATAAATCTCATCCAACCCATCACCGTCTAGCAAGCCTACAATGGAATTACTCACGTACGGCGGTGAGAATCATGAAATTGGTGATTGAGGATGGTTGATGATGACGACGGCGACGAATCCCCCTCTCCGGAGCCCCGAACGGACTCCAGATCAGCCCTCCCGAGATGTTTTAGGGCTTGGCGGCGGCTCCGTATGTAAAACGCGATGATTTCTTCTCTATGATTTTTCTCTCTCCGAAAGCAAATATATAGAGTTGGAGTTGGCGTCGGAGGGTCTCCAGGGGGCCCACGAGGTAGGGGGCGCGCCCTAGGGGGGCGCCCCCACCCTCGTGAGAAGGGTGTGGGCCCCATGGTTTTCATATTTGGTGAGGATTTTTTTTATTTTTTCTAAGACCTCCCGTGGAGTTTCAGGTCATTCTGAGAATATTTGTTTTCTGCACATAAAACAACATCATGGTAATTCTGCTGAAAACAGCGTTAGTCCGGGTTAGTTCCATTCAAATCATACAAGTTAGAGTCCAAAACAAGGGCAAAAGTGTTTGGAAAAGTAGATACGACGGAGACGTATCAACTCCCCCAAGCTTAAACCCTTGCTTGTCCTCAAGCAATTCAGTTGACAAACTGAAAGAAAGAAAGAAAAACTTTTACAAACTCTATTTGCTCTTGTTGTTGTAACTATGTCAAGCCAACATTCAAGTTTTCAGCATAGATCATAACTAACCACATTTGCAATAATTCTCATGTCTCACAATTACTCGTATCAATAGCATAATCAACTAGCAAGTCATAATAATAAATCTCGGATGACAACACTTTCTCAAAACAATCATAATATGATATAACAAGATGGTATCTCGCTAGCCCTTTCTGAGACTGCAAAACATAAATGCAGAGCACCTTTAAAGATCAAGGACTGACTAGACATTGTAATTCATGGTAAAAGAGATCCAATCATAGTCATAGCCAACATAGATTAATAGTGATGAATGCAAATGACGGTTGTGCTCTCCAGCTAGTGCTTTTTAATAAGAGGGTGATGACTCAACATAAAAGTAAATGGATAGGCCCTTCGCAGAGGGAAGCAGGGATTTGTAGAGGCGCCAGAGCTCAGTTTTGAAATAGAGATAAATTGTATTTTGAGCGGTATACTTTCATTGTCAATGTAACAACTAAGAGATGGCGATATCTTCCATGCTAAACACATTATAGGCGGTTCCCAAACAGAATGGTAAAGTTTATACCTCCCCTCCACCAACAAGCATCAATCCATGGATTGCTCGAAACAACGAGTGCCTCCAACATACATCAGGTCCCAGGGGGAGTTTTGTTTGCAATTAATTTTGATTTAGTCTGCAGAAAGCATGGGACTGAGCATCCCGGTGACCAGCCATTTTCTCGTGAGTGTGGAGCGGAGTCCACTCCTCTTGAGAATAACCCGCCTAACACGGAAGATAAGGACAGCCTTTGTTGATACATGAGCTATTCGAGCATACAAAACAGAATGTTTATTTGAAGGTTTAGAGTTTGGCACATACAAATTTACTTGGAACGGCAGGTAGATACCGCATATAGGAAGGTATGGTGGACTCATCTGGAATAACTTTGGGGTTTAAGGGATTGGATGCACAAGCAGTATTCCCACTTAGTACAAGTGAAGGCTAGCAAAAGACTGGGAAGCGACCAACTAGAGAGCGACAACAACCATGTACATGCATTAAAATTAATAAACATTGGATGCAAGCATGAGTAGGATATAATCCACCATGAACATAAATATCGTGAAGGCTATGTTGATTTTGTTTCAACTACATGCGTGAACATGTGCCAAGTCAAGTCACTTAAATCATTCAAAGGAGGATACCACCCCATCATACCACATCATAATCATCTCAATAGCATGTTGGCATACAAGGTAAATCAATCATTATAACTCATAGCTAATCAAGCATGGCACAAGCAACTATGATCTCTAATTGTCATTGCAAACATGTTTATTCATAATAAGTTGAACCAAGAATGACGGGCTCATCATATTTACAAAAACAAAAGAGGTCAAGTTCATACCAGCTTTTCTCATCTCAGTCAGTCCATCATATATCATCATAATTGCCTTTCACTTGCACGACCGAACAGTGTGAATAATAATAAGAGTGCACGTGCATTGGACTAAGCTGGAATCTGTGAGCATTCAATAAACAGGAGAAGACAAGGCAATATGGGCTCTTTGGTTAATTCAACAATAATGCATATAAGAGCCACTTCAACGATTTAATTATGGTCTTCTCCTACTGACCCCCAAATAAAAGAAAGGAAATGAAACTATTTACACGGGAAAGCTCCCAACAAGCAAAAGAAGAACAAGAAATATTTTTGGGTTTTCTTTTTAATTATTACTACTACAGCAGAAAAATAAACTACTACTAATTTTTTTGGTTTTTCTTAAGGTTTAACAAACACACAAGAAGAAAGCAGGAAAAAGAAAATAAACTAGCATGGATATTACAGTGAAAAAGTATGAGCACCGGCATCTAGCAATGAGTGTGTGTGAACATAAATGTAATGTCGATGAGAAATACGTACTCCCCCAAGCTTAGGATTTTGGCCTAAGTTGGTCTATGGCCACGGCTGGCCTGGCGGATATCCATAATAATAGTTGTTGGGGTCATACTGTGATGAAGAGGAATAGTTGGGATCATACTGTGATGAAGAAGAAGACTCTGACTGCCACTGGCTGACAGTCATCTCTAGATCCCAAGAATAAACAGATTGTCGCGGAGGCTCATCTTGTGGTTCCTGTTCTGGCTCCTCGACGGGTGCAGGGTTCCGGTAGGCGTGAATAGCCATCAATGGAACAAGGTATGTGCCTACTGTCAAATCAAACAAAGAAGGAGCAGGCAAGGTAATAGTCTCAGGATGATGTTTATTAAAGAACAATTGATATCTAAGCTCCCCTGCCCTATTTTTAACAATAAAATCATGTGCCACCATACTTTTATGATCTAGATAAACACGGGGTAGCACTTTTTCTTCCTTCTCAGCATGCCTAATAGGTATGTTAAAATGTGATGCTAGGCGTGTGGCATAAATGCCTCCAAAGATGGGGCCCTTAGTACGGTTCATATTTAACCGTCTAGCAATAATACCGCCCAAACTAAAAGTGTTATCACTATATAAACCTTGGAGCAGAATAATTAAATCAGGGATACTAAGGTTTCCAGAATTTTTGTGTCCAATCAAACAACGACTAGCAAATAATGCAAAGTAACACAAAACAGGAAAATGTATGCTAATGATTCGTGCATCGGAAACCTCCCTGGTTTCTCCTACAGTGATATTATCAATAAACCCAGCCACATCATCATGATGTGGTTCTTCTGTCTTGCCCTCAAAAGGGACTAAACAAATCCGACAGAAATCATAAAGTGACATCTCCTTAGGCTCATCATATAAATGAAATTCCACCGTAGGTGGTGAGTTCCTAGGATGAAAATAAAAGTTTTGCACAAAGGTATTTGTGAGTAAGAGATACTGATCGCATTGGTCGTGGAGGAAAGCGGTGAGGCCTGCATTGTGAGCCAATTCATGAAAATCTTCATAGATACCGGCTGCTCTCAAGAAATCTTCAGAAGGCCATTCACACGCCGAATCTCCGTGGTGCGTGGCAAATTATACTTAGGCTTAGGTGCCTTTTCCTTTGAGCTTTGGCTTGATGAGCCCCTCAATAATCTCCTCATCATTTTTCTGAAACAATATGAAATTTTTAGTAACTTCAAAATAAAAGTAAACCAAACTCAATAAAACTGATAGTAACTACTCCTACAAGTGCCTAGAGCCTATATCAAGCATTAGAACTACTTGGAACCATATAAATTTGACATGCAAGCTCAAGAACATGGTCACCTATGCAGCACAAATTTGCAATGAATAAAGCACTAGAACAAAAAACTAATTGGACCAATGGAGGAGTCACATACCAAGGAACAATCTCCCCAAGTAGTTTTGCGAGAGGTGCTTTGAGCAAGGAGATCGAAAATCACAGCAAAAGTGGCTAGAACTCGTGCTTGAGTTGGGTTTTCGGGTTTGTGTGGGATAGAGGAAGAAGATGGGTGCTGGGATAAGTGGAGGAGGGCCACCGTGGGCCCACGAGGCAGGGGGCGCGCCCTAGAGGGGGGGGGGGGCGCCCACCACCCTCGTGGCCAGGTGGCAGCTCCTCCCGCGGTAATTTTTGCACAGTAAATCCTCAAATATTCCCGAAAAAATCATATTAAATTGGCATGTCATTCTGAGGACTTTTAGTTTCGGGATATTTTTATATTGCACGGATAAGTCAGGAAACAGATAGAAAAATACTATTTTTACTTAATTTAATATAAATAACAGAAAGTAAAAGTGGGGTACATAAGTTTGTGCTTCTAGTTTCATCCATCTCATGCTCATCAAAAAGAATCCACTAACAAGGTTGATCAAGTCTTGTTAACAAACTCATTCTCATAATCATGAAACTAGAGAAATTTCGAATAACACTAAGTTACCTCAACGGGGATATGCACATCCCCAATAATAAGAATATCATATTTCTTCTTGACAGTAGGAAGAGGAAATTCAAAACCTCCAAATATAATTGATGGAATTTTTCCAATAGAGTTGATACTATGAACTTGAGGTTGTTTCCTCGGAAAGTGTATCGTATGCTCATTACCATTAACATGAAAAGTGACATTGCCTTTGTTGCAATCAATAACAGCCCCTGCAGTATTAAGAAAAGGTCTTCCAAGAATAATAGAGATACTATCATCCTTGGGAATATCAAGAATAACAAAGTCCGTTAAAATAGTAACGTTTGCAACCACAACAGGCACATCCTCATAAATACCGACAGGTATAGCAGTTGATTTATCAGCCATTTGCAAAGATATTTCAGTAGGTGTCAACTTATTCAAGTCAAGTCTACGATATAAAGAGAGAGGCATAACACTAACACCGGCTCCAAGATCACATAAAGCAGTTTTAATATAATTTCTTTTAATGGAGCAAGGTATAGTAGGTACTCCGGGGTCTCCAAGTTTCTTTGGTATTCCACCCTTAAAAGTATAATTAGCAAGCATGGTGGAAATCTCAGCTTCCGGTATCTTTCTTTTATTAGTAAGATATCTTTCATATATTTAGCATAAGGATTTGTTTTGAGCACATCAGTTAATCTCATACACAAAAAGATAGGCCTAATCATTTCAGCAAAGCGCTCAAAATCTTCATCATCCTTTTTCTTGGATGGTTTCGGAGGAAAAGGCATGAGTTTCTGAACCCAAGGTTCTCTTTCTTTACCATGTTTCCTAGCAGCAAAGTCTCTTTTATCATAACGTTGATTCTTTGATTGTGGGTTATCAAGATCAACATCAGGTTCAATTTCTACATCATTGTCCTTACTAGGTTGAGCATCATCATGAACATTATCATTAATATTTTACTAGGTTCATGTTCATTACCAGATTGTGTTTCAGCATCAGACATAGATATATCATTTGCCGGCTATGTGGCTCTCTGCGAGTTGTTCCTAGGCTGCGAGGCTCACTTCGAGCTGTGGAAAAGGCTATTTTGCCTCGTCCCTCGCACACAGAGGGGGTCACTTTATCAAGTGGGCGGAGCCGAAATATGGCACATTGCCGATACCGGATACCTGTCCGGTACTCCGAAGAAGTCACCAGAAGACTAGCCTTCAGAATGGTTTTATATGGAGGGCATTCCCCTTCCGGACCCTGTTCGGCGGGGTCTTCCCGAGTTCAACAATGCTCCTCTGAAGAAACGCCGAAGTTGGCACCCACGGAGCCCCCAGGTGGAATACAATGGAGAAGTCCTCTATCTGATGAACCGAATTAAAGCACTGGCTCGATCAGGATTGACAGTAAGTTATGTCGATTTGCAGAATGCAGGGAGTGCAACCACTTCAATATCGTGGGCACCCCTTGTGGTGTTATAACGAGGCGGATGACGCCACCCGCTGCGGGCGTAAGGGTCCAGACAATGCTGTCGCTTTAGCGAAAATTCTGTCCGAATTGTTCAAGGGTGAGGAAGAGGAGTTCACCCGCATCAAGCCACGGGATGGATTCTCCATGTACAATCCTCCAAGCTGGGTAATTTATATCTCCCTGCTCCCATTTTCCTGCATTCTTTGTCGTAAGTATTCACCTTGCCACTTTGCGACAGGAACTGTGAAAAGCCATAAAGGAGGTCAGCAACCCTTCTCCACAACCAGAGGACCCTGACCGGGCCCTCGACTCCGGACTTGAAGAATATTGGGTTATATTCGTGGAGCTGATAGACCGGCAGTTCTATCAGTTAAGCTATGACGATGCCATGGTGGCCATTACGGCCGACTATCCCGGACTGCTCCCTGCATCACATGTAAGGAAAATCAAAAATCCCAACTCCAAAACTAGGATCCCCCTTTAGACACTTCACCCACCATATACACATGGCATTTTTACAGGGAAGGCATTCGGGACGCCCTGCCAAACCCGCAGCAACGCGCCAACAGGAGGCACCGAGGCCGGGTAGGCCAAAAAGGAAGGCGGTCAGGATGGAGACGTCGGCGCAAAGGTATAACAAACCCCACTCCGTGGTTGTCGTCTTTCTCGAAATATAATGACGCCCGTGTTTCTTTAACAGAAAATACGCTCGCCAGAATATGTCCGGCGATGTTACTAATCACGCTTCCACCAGCCGGGCGCCAGGACCGGACACAGAGGCGGAAGCCGATATGGGGCGGGCGCCGGACAATCCCCCTACAGAGGATGCAGATAGATTATCCGCTACAAACTCAGAGGTGGAAAGCGCCATGAATCATAGGCGCCGTCGGGCCGTAATCCGTGACGCTTGTTTCTCACCAGAGGCATTTGATGCCTTTAATTCTGGAGAGGCGTACCTCCGAGCTGCTCAAGATGGTCTAGCCAGAGCCACGGATCAGTATGTAAAGGATGTACGAGTAAGTAAATCTGACAATTTATATGTATCAGTAGCCCCTGAGACTTGAAACAGTTAGCAGAACTGATTTAAGGATCATCTTTATTGTGCAGGTTCTTACAGAGAAGAATACTAGGTTGTCACAGGAGCTAGAGGAATGCAAGACCCAACTGCGGGCTGCTGTGGCCGCATTGCAGGAACTGAAAAAGTCACCTGCTGGTAACATTTTCTTTAAAGAATGATGGTTACCATATAATGTGCGGCATGGCTACAGATCTTAACAACAGATGTTGCAGATGAATCCAGAGAAAATCCGGAGGACCAGCATGTTATGCGACAGCTAGAGGCTGGCAAACGCATGCTGACTGAGGTTAGGCAGGAGAAAAACAATCTCCAAGACGCCAATATTAAGTTGAGCGTGGAACTAAAAGACGTTCGGGGCCAGCTTGTAGACTTCGAGAAGGAGAATAAGCGGCTTCGGCGCGGCATTTTCAGTAAGTGCTTGAACAAATCCTTTTAAAGGAGTTCGGCGAAGAAGCCGACTAACAACGTTATGTCTGTAGGTATGCTGATGGGTCGTCCCGTGGAGGAAATGCCCGGGTCTGCGGGTGATCTTCTATTCGAGCTGTCACATCTGCATGAACAAGTTCGGCAGGTGATGCAGGGTGTTGCCCAGGCCTTGTGGCCGTCCATCTCCCTGCTAGAGGGCATTGCAGAGAAGCTCAAGGGAGCACGGCGGCGCTTCCGATTATGGAAGATATCAGCCTGCCGGCAGGGTGCCAGAGAAGCCTGGGCCATGGTGAAGACGCGGTATACCAAGGCAGACCCAAATCACATGACCGAGGTCGGACCTGTGGGGCCCGACGGAAAAGAGATCCCCGTTAGCTTATTTTATGGGCAAGTAGAATTAGCCGCAAAGTATTGCCAACAGGATTGTAAGCTAGACCGCCTGTTGAATGGTATAGAAGAGGAATTTAGTCAGTCTGCATGACTATGTAATTAAAGTGACATGTATAATGCCTTCTAGCCGGATTGTAGATCGTTTGTCTTGGCGGACCTTTTTGCTTCGACCTCGGGACCCGATAGTCCGGAGTGTATCCGAATACCCGCTCAGTTATATAAGAACCGGGTTATGCGTGGAGACCAGGCGTAGGGGTCATTATTGCTTGAACAGACAAGTGCCCAACTAGTTATGTTATATTACATGGGTAGTAAGAAACATCTTCCAGGGAGAATAGTTTCGTTAAGGGTTCCTTTCCCTGGGTAAGCATGCCCTAAAGTGCATGTCCAGACTGTGATTGGAAACGCAGGAAAAACATCTGGGGGCAGATATGGACAATAAATAAAAATCATCTTTTGTTCACCGACTGAATATTCCCTTAAGAACGCTAGCTTCCGGCTTCACCCAGTCTGAGGTACACATCCGGCTGACCCGGCAGTAACAATCGTAGAGCTGCTCCCCTTATGCCCTAGCCGAATTAACGGGAACATAGGGCATAAATACAAGAGCCAGGCAACCCAGCTTGGCCAAAACTTAAGTCATATCGATGCATATAATGGCGAAAAAAGGTACATGCGGAAGCATGACACATGTTCAGGGCCTGAGGCCCAGATAAATAATTAAGCTTCTGTGAAAGAAGCCCCCAGGTATGATGAGTGCGGCTAGCACATCTATAATGTGCAAGCTAGGCACAAGTTGGCCCTTAAAGGCGTAGAGAAATAATAATTAGAAAGGAAGAAAGAAAAACAAGACAGATAATGTACATGCAAAAAATGGACAAAGGGAGGGGACGAACATAGGGTCCAGCGCTAGGCGTAGAATCTTCGGAGCCTGGCCGCGTTCCATGGGTTCGGCTCGAGTCGACTAGTCGATGCATCCCGCAGTCGGTACGCTCCACCGGTCAGAACTTGGTCAATAATAAAGGGACCTTCCCATTTGGCCTCGAGCTTGTTCTTTTTGTTATCCGGCAGGCATAGAACTAGTTCGCCAACGTTATAAGTTTTGGCCCATACTTCTCTGCTTTGGTATCTGCGAGCTTGTTGCTGATAAAATGCGGAACGGGCTTTGGCTACGTCGCGCTCCTCCTCCAGGGTGTCCAGACTGTCCTGCCGATTGAGCTCGGCTTCTCTTTCTTCGTACATGCGCACTCGAGGTGAGTCATGAATTATGTCACAGGGCAAGACTGCCTCTGCGCCGTACACCATAAAGAAGGGTGTGTATCCGGTACTACGATTCGGCATGGTCCGCAGCCCCCAGAGTACGGAGTCGAGCTCCTCTACCTAGTGCGTGTTGGACTCCGTTAAGTAACGCACTAATCTGGGTTTAATGTCGCTCATTATAAGACCGTTCGCTCGCTCGACTTGGCCATTGGTTTGTGGGTGATAGACTGAAGCATAATCGAGCTTGATGCCCATTTTGCTGCACCAGAGTTTTACCTCATCGGCTATGAAATTTGTGCCGTTGTCAGTGATGATGCTGTGGGGGACGCCATAATGGTGTACGACCCCAGATATGAAGTCTATCATTGGTCCGGATTCGGCTGTTTTAACAGGCTTGGCCTCTATCTATTTGGTGAATTTATCCACCATGACCAGTAAGTATTTTTTTCTTGTGGGTTCCCCCTTTAAGGGGTCCAACCATGTCAAGCCCCCAGACCGTGAAGGGCCACGTAATGGGGATTTATTGGAGGGCGGTGGGTGGCATGTGGCTTTGATTTGCAAAGAGCTGGCAACCGGCGCAACATTGGACCAAGTCATGTGCATCTGCCCGGGCCGTTGGTCAATAGAATCCTGTACGGAAGGCCTTGCTTACAAGAGCCCGGGCTGCGGCATGGTGACCGCCAAGTCCGGCGTGGATTTCTGCCAAAAGGTTCCGCCCTTCCTCTTCGGAGATGCACCTTTGAAGGACTCCGATAGTGCTTTTTTTTAATACAATTCTCCCTCGTGGACCCCGTAGGCCTTAGATCGCCGCACTATGCAGCGTGCCTCATTTTGGTCCTCCGGAAGTTCCTGCCTAGTTAGGTAGGCCAGGAATGGTTCTGTCCACGGGGCGATAATGGCCATTATTATGTGGGCTGAAGGTGTTATTTCGGTGGCGGAGCCTCCGATTGTGTCAGAGTATTCGGTACCGGGCATTTTGGCCGGGTCCGGACTATTGTTACTGGTGTCCCCTTCCCATACTACAGATGGCTTGAACAACCTTTCCAGAAATATGTTGGGGGGGACCACATCGCGTTTTGCGCCGATGCGAGCAAGGATATCCACCACTTGATTGTTTTCCCGAGCCACATGGTGAAATTCGAGTCCCTCGAACCGAGCTGACATTTTTAGGACGGCGTTTCGGTAGGCCGCCATTGTCGGATCCTTGGCATCAAAGTCTCCATTTATTTGGGATATTGCAAGGTTTGAGTCCCCACGCACCTCCAGGCATTGAATGCCCATGGAGACTGCCATCCGAAGACCATGCAACAGAGCTTCGTATTCGGCTGCGTTGTTGGAGTCTGTATACAATATTTGCAGTACGTACTGAACGGTATCTCCGGTTGGGGACGTCAGAACGACGCCAGCCCCTAGACCAGCCAGCATTTTAGAACCGTCGAAGTGCATGATCCAATTGGAGTATGCGTCGTACTCTTTAGGGAGTTCGGCCTCCGTCCATTCGGCGACAAAGTCGGCCAATACTTGCGACTTAATGGCCCATCGAGGTTTGTATGTTATGTCGAACGGGAGGAGCTCAATGGCCCATTTAGCAATCCGGCCCGTAGCGTCGCGGTTGTTTATAATATCATTAAGTGGCACTTCTGAGGCTTCCGGGATGCCATGAATACCGCATAGGCTATCTTTTGATAATGTGGGTACCGTGATTTGCATGGAGTGAGGACAGTGGATACATAGTATACCGGCTTTTGAAGAGGGAATTTATGTACGGCAGCTTCTTGTTCGACGACGAGCACTGCGCTTACAACTTGATGAGTTGCCGCAATGTACAACAGCATTGGTTCGCCGAGGTTTGGCGCGGCCAGGATTGGGTTGGCTGCCAAAATGGCCTTTATTTCTTCCAATCCGGCTGTGGCAGCGTCCGTCCACTCAAAGTGTTCGGTGCGCCGAAGGAGGCGATAAAGGGGTAAAGCCTTTTCTCCTAAGTGGGAGATAAAGCGTCTTAGAGCCTCCACGCATCCAGTTAACTTCTGGATTTGTTTGAGGTCTGTTGGGGTAGCCAACTGTGACAAAGCTTGGATTTTGGCCAGATTAGCTTCAAAACCCAGGAGCTTTCCGGCTGGTACGCCGAAAACGCATTTTTCCGGATTGAGCTTGATGTCGTATGTTCGGAGGTTGTCGAATGTGAGCCTCAAGTCATCTATCAAAGAGTCAACGTGCTTGGTTTTGATGACCACATCGCCTATGTATGCCTCTACTGTTTTGCCAATTTGTTTCTCCAGACATGTCCGAATCATGCGCTGATATGTTGCGCCGGCGTTTCTGAGCCCAAAAGGCATTGTGTTGAAACAGAAGGGACCGTATGGTGTGATGAATGCCGTTGCGGCTTGGTTGGACTCCGCCATCTTGATTTGGTGGTATCCGGAGTATGCGTTGAGGAAACACAATGACTTGTGTCCTGCGGTAGCATCGATAATTTGATCGATGCGGAGGAGGGGGAAGGGATCCTTTGGGCAAGCTTTATTGAGGTCCTTGAAATTGACACAAAGGCGCCAGGATTTATCCTTCTTTGGTACCATCACCAGGTTTGCTAGCCAGTCTGGGTGTTTTATCTCTCTGATGAATCCGGCCTCCAACACTTGGCTAGTTCCTCTCCCATGGCATGTCTCTTAGGTTCGTAGAAACGCCGAAGAGCTTGCTTGACCAGCTTGAATCCCTTTAGGATATTGAGGCTATGCTCGTACAGCCTGCGTGGGATTCCTGGCATGTCTGAGGGGTGCCAGGCAAATATGTCCCAATTCTCACGCAGGAACTCTCGTAGTGCGGCGTCCATGGTGGGGTTTAACTGTGCCCCGATGGAGGCTGTTTTTGTAGGGTCCGTTGGGTGGACTTGGAATTTGACTATTTCATCCGCTGGTTTAAAAGAGGTGGACTTGGATCTCTTATCGAGTATCACGTCGTCCCTGTCCACTGTGGAGCGTAGCGTGGTTAATTCCTCGGCCGAGAGGGCTTCGGATAATGGCTCGAGGGCCAGTGCAGCTGTTTTGTTTTCGGCGCGGAGTGCTATGTCCGGATCACTGGCGAGAGTGATGATTCCGTTGGGCCTGGGCATTTTGAGCTTCATGTACCCATAATGGGGTACAGCTTGGAAGATCGTGAACGCCTCACGTCCTAAAAGGGCCTGGTATCCACTGCTGAACGGGGCCACTTGAAATGTGATTTCTTTGGACCTATAATTCTCTGGCGTACCGAATACCACATGTAGTGTGATTTTCCCAGCGCATCATGCCTCCCGACTGGGTATGATTCCTCTGAAGGTTGTGCTACTTTTCTCAATGCGGTTCCAGTCTATTTCCATTTTTTGAAGAGTTTCCTCATAGATGAGGTTTAATCCGCTGCCGCCGTCCATGAGTACTTTGGTGAGTCGAAAGCCGTCCACAATTGGACTGAGGACCAGTGCGGCTGGTGCTCGGGCTGTTCGGAATTGAGGTTCATCACTGGCATTGAAGGTAATAGCCGTGTCACTCCATGGATTTATTGCTGCTACGTGACAGATTTCGGCCATGCTGCGGAGTGTTCGCTTGCGCCTATTATTTTACGCAAATGTCTCAAAGACTGTTAACACCGTATTGTTATCCATGAGATGGTGCTCTGTGGCATTTGGGATAAGAAGATCCTCACCACTTTTGGCCACCTGCCGGAGTATCCAACATGCTCTAAGGTTGTGCGTTGGTATTGTATCCGCTGTATTATGAATTTTGCAGGGTCCGTTAAGCCATCCCTCTAGTACGGTTCCATGCCCTGTAGAGGGTTTTTGCTTTTTGGTAGTTGACCCGGGTGCATTGTGATAATTCACCCTTTTATTTTGGACTAGGTTTGTATTCAGGGCCGGATTATCCCAAAAGTTTATTTCGGTTTTCCAGGCACTTTCCATCGCACAGTACTTCCGTACTATGGACGCCAAGTCAGTGAAGCGTGTTATCTTACGGCGATTTATGGCATTAAGGATTCCCTTGTCCGTGCAATTATTGCAAAAAAATAGGATTGCGTCTTCCTCGCGACAGTCCTTAACCTTGTTCATCGCAAGGAGGAATCTGGCCCAATAGTGATGTACTGTTTCCTGGGGCTCTTGCCTGATGTGGGAAAGATCGCTTATGTTTGGGTGGGTGGGTGGAATTGAATCCGAACCCTTACCCGATCTGGGATCCAAGGGCCGAGGAGTTTCCAATTTTGGAAGTTCTGGTTCCAGGGTGTTACCCGATAATCCTGGCCCGCTGTCTGACTCGAAGTTCAGGGATTGGATGTTGTCCTCCCGCGAACGGGCATCCGGCTCGGAGAGCTCGGGAATCCGGACATAGTTGGTCCTCAAGATAGAAGAAAAGTTGCCGCATTGTTCCTCCACCACTGCAATATGATGGGTGACCGGTGGAGAGTTAATCTCCCTTTGATCGGGTTTAAGCCCAATCCGATCATAGTCCGTAGCGACTCCCAAGGCAGCGATGCGATCCAAGAGCTCGTTTAAGGAAGCGAGCTCCATTGGATCCATTTGTTCGGCGAGTGCCGATTTGACGTGGAGGCTGTTTTCGATGACCCGAGAAGTCATCATCGGTGCGGCGGCCGAACAGGCGGTCATGATGAAACCGCCTAGCCGGAGAGTTTGGCCGACAGCCAAAGCTCCCCAACAGTAGTACCATCTTTAAAGACGAGACGAAACATCCTTCCTTCTGGCGACGACATAGTGGAACTCTCAATGAAAGCACCAATGTCGGTGTCAAAACCGGCGGATCTCGGGTAGGGGGTCCCGAACTGTGCGTCTAGGCGGATGGTAACAGGAGGCAGGGGACATGATGTTTTACCTAGGTTCGGGCCCTCTTGATGGAGGTAAAACCCTACGTCCTGCTTGATTTATTCTTGATGATATGGGTATTACCAGAGTTGATCTACCACGAGATCGGAGAGGCTAAACCCTAGAACCTAGCCTATGGTATGATTGTCTGTTGTCCTACAGACTAAAACCCTCCGGTTTATATAGACATCGGAGGGGGCTAGGGTTACACAAGGTCGGTTACAAAGGAGGAGATATACATATCCGTATTGCCTAGCTTGCCTTCCACGCCAAGTAGAGTCCCATCCGGACACGAGACGAAGTCTTCAATCTTGTATCTTCATAGTCCAATAGTCCGGCCAAAGGATATAATCCGGCTGTCTGGATACCCCATAATCCAGGACTCCCTCAAGAGGTATGCGTAACAAATAGAGGAGTGAAAACTCCAACCGCGAAGAACCGGCAAAACCTCCAACATTGAAAACATCATAGAAGATGCATGTGAACTCTGTTTTCAATGTACTCGAGCTTGTCATCAAGATGACCATAAGCTCTAAGACTCACAAAGAGAACCAAACAAGAACCAAGAAAGATGATGCAATGATGCAATGGTTTGAGCTCTCTACCAACGATATGATCAAGCTACTCATCGAGAGCTCCCCTTGATAGTACGGCAATCGATCCTATAACTAGGTCTCCCAACCACCACTATGAGACCGGTAAAGTAGAAAACCTATCAAGGGAAAGCCTTTGTCTTGCACATAGTCCACTTGAGCTAGATGATGACGATCTTGACTTCCTCAAGTTGGACCACCTTTCTTGATTGTGTTGGCTCGATGAAGACTAGTTGATTGCTCCCACATACTCCACTATGGGTGAGCCATTCTTCCGCACATCTTCACAAGGCCATTGTCACCACAATGGACGACAAGCTTCAAACATTTGATCTCTTCGTGATGCTCCACTTGAACTTGCACACCGCAAACTTGATGACGGCCACCACTTGATGTCATCCTCCATGTGTTGTATAATATCTTCCTCTTGACGCGAGTCCATGGAAACATATCTAACCCCACAAAAAACTCCCACGTAGACCATGGGTTAGTACACAAAGCGTAATGGAAAATGCTTACCATACCATGGGATCACTTGATCCCTCAGTACATCTTGTATGCTTCGTGTGTTGATCAACTTGATTCATTCTTGACTTAATCTTGATCAACCTTGAATCTTTCCAATTCTCTTCATTTGGATGATGTCTTGAAGGTAGACATGAATGATCACACAATCTTCTTCTTCAAGACATGCTTGCAATAAGCTCAACACTCACATGACCAATCTTTGGATAATTCCTTGAATAGCACCTTGGTCGACACAAACTCTCCTTGAAACCAACACATGAACTCCAAGAAAAGCCCATGGACAAAACCTTCAAATATAACTCAAGGCAACCATTAGTCCATAGAGTTTGTCATCAATTACCAAAACCAAACATGGCGGCACCGCATGTTCTTTCACAAGGTATCAATCCAGTAGGAGGCTATGCGCGAGTCCCTCGTACCTGCACAAAACAAATAAATCCTCGCAACCAACGCGAATAGGGGTTGTCAATCCCTACACGGCCACTTACGAGAGTGAGATCTGATAGATATGATAAGATAATATTTTTGGTATTTTTGTGATAAAGATGCAAAGTAAAATAAAGGCAAAGCAAAAAGCAAAGGAAATAACTAAGCAGTAGGAGATTAATATTATAAACATAGACCTGGGGCCATAGGTTTCACTAGTGGCTTCTCTCGAGAGCATAAGTATTCTACGGTGGGTGAACAAATTACTGTTGAGCAATTGACAGAATTGAGCATAGTTATGAGAATATCTAGGTATGATCATGTATATAGGCATCACGTCCGAGACAAGTAGACCGACTCCTGCCTGCATCTACTACTAGTACTCCACTTATCGACCGCTATCCAGCATGCATCTAGAGTATTAAGTTAAAAACAGAGTAACGCCTTAAGCAAGATGACATGATGTAGAGGGATAGACTCATGCAATATGATGAAAACCCCATCTTGTTATCCTCGATGGCAACAATACAATACGTGCCTTGCTGCCCCTACTGTCACTGGGAAAGGACACCGCAAGATTGAACCCAAAGCTAAGCACTTCTCCCATTGCAAGAAAGATCAATCTAGTAGGCCAAACCAAACTGATAATTCAAAGAGACTTGCAAAGATAACCAATCATACATAAAAGAATTCATAGAAGATTCAAATATTATTCATAGATAGATTTGATCATAAACCCACAATTCATCGGTCTCAACAAACACACTGCAAAAAGAAGATTACATCGAATAGTTCTCCACAAGAGAGGGGGAGAACATTGTATTGAGATCTAAAAAGAGAGAAGAAGCCATCTAGCTACTAACTATGGACCCATAGGTCTGAGGTAAACTACTCACACTTCATCGGAGAGGCTAAGGTGTTGATGTAGAAGCCCTCCGTGATCGATGCCCCCTCCGGCGGAGCTCCGGAATAGGCCCCATGATGGGATCTCGTGGATACAGAAAGTTGCGGCGGTGGAATTAGGTTTTTGGCTCCTGTTCTGATCGTTTGGGGGTACGTAGGTATATATAGGAGGAAGGAGTATGTCTGTGGAGCAACAAGGGGCCCACGAGGGTGGAGGGCGCGCCTGGTGGGGTAGGTGCGCCCCCTACCTCGTGGCCTCCTCTTCTGTGTCTTGACGTATGGTCCAAGTCTCCCGGGTCTTGTTTGTTGAGAAAATCACGTTCCCGAAGGTTTCATTTCGTTTGGACTCCGTTTGATATTCCTTTTCTTCGAAACCCTAAAACAGGCAAAAAAAACAGCAATTCTGGGCTGGGCCTCCGGTTAATAGGTTAGTCCCAAAAATAATATAAAAGTGGAAAATAAAGCCCAATAATGTCCAAAACAGTAGATAATATAGCATGGAGCACTAAAAAATTATAGATACCTTGGAGACGTATCAAGCATCCCCAAGCTTAATTCCTGCTCGTCCTCGAGTAGGTAAATGATAAAAACGGAATTTTTGATGCGGAGTGCTACTTGGCATAATTTTAATGTAATTCTTCTTAGTTGTGGTATGAATATTCAGATCCGAAAGATTCAAGACAAAAGTTTAATATTGACATAAAAATAATAATACTTCAAGCATACTAACAAAGCAATTATGTCTTCTCAAAATAACATGGCCAAAGAAAGTTATCCCTACAAAATCATATAGTCTGGCTATGCTCCATCTTCACCACACAAAATATTTAAATCATGCACAACCCCGATGACAAGCCAAGCAATTGTTTCATACTTTTGACATTCTCAAAAAAATTTCAATTTTCACGCAATACATGAGCGTGAGCCATGGACATAGCACTATAGGTGGAATAGAATGGTGGTTGTGGAGAAGACAAAAAGGGGAAGATAGTCTCACATCAACTAGGCGTATCAACAGGCTATGGAGATGCCCATAAATAGATATCAATGTGAGTGAGTAGGGATTGCCATGCAACGGATGCACTAGAGTTATAAGTATATGAAAGTTGAACAAAAGAAACTAAGTGGGTGTGCATCCAACTTGCTTGCTCGTGAAGACCTAGGGCATTTTGAGGAAGCCCATCATTGGAATATACAAGCCAAGTTCTATAATGAAAAATTCCCACTAGTATATGAAAGTGATAACATGAGAGACTCTCTACTATGAATATCATGGTGCTACTTTGAAGCACAAGTGTGGTAAAAGGATAGTAACATTGTCCCTTCTCTCTTTTTCTCTCATTTTTTTATTTGGGCCTTTTCTCTCTTTTTTTATGGCCTCTTTTTTTCATCCGGAGTCTCATACCAACTTGTGGGGGAATCATAGTCTCCATCATCCTTTCCTCACTGGGACAATGCTCTAATAATGATGATCATCACACTTTTATTTTTCTTACAACTCAAGAATTACAACTCGATTATTAGAACAAAATATGACTCTATATGAATGCCTCTGGCGGTGTACTGGGATATGCAATGAATCAAGAGTGACACGTATGAAAGAATTATGAATGGTGGCTTTACCACAAATACGATGTCAACTACATGATCATGATAAGCAATATAAAAATGATGGAGTGTGTCATAATAAACTGAACGGTGGAAAGTTGCATGGAAATATATCTCGGAATGGCTATGGAAATGCCATAATAGGTAGGTATGGTGGATGTTTTGAGGAAGGTATATGGTGGGTGTATGATACTGGTGAAAGGTGCGCGGTATTAGAGAGGCTAGCAAAGGTGGAAGGGTGAGAGAAGTGCGTATAATCCATGGACTCAACATTAGTCATAAAGAACTCATATACTTATTGCAACAATCTACAAGTTATCAAAGCAAAGTATTACATGCATGCTCCTAGGGGGATAGATTGGTAGGAAAAGACCATCACTCGTCCCCGACCGCCACTCATAAGGAAGACAATCAAAAAAATAAATCATGCTCCGACTTCATCACATAACGGTTCACCATATGTGCATGCTACGGGAATCACAAACTTTAACACAAGTATTTCTCAAATTCACAACTACTCAACTAGCACAAATTTAATATCACCATCTTCATATCTCCAAACAATTATCAAGCATCAAACTTCTCATAGTATTCAACACACTCATAAGAAAGTTTTATTATTAATCTTGTATACCAAGCATATTAGGATTTTAAGAAAATTACCATGTTATTTAAGATTCTCAAAATAATCTAAATGAAGCATGAGAGATCAATAGTTTCTATAAAACAAATCCACCACCGTGCTCTAAAATAAATAAGTGAAGTACTAGAGCAAAACTACATAACTCAAAAGATATAAGTGAAGCACATAGAGTATTCTAACAAATTTCAAATCATGTATGGCTCTCTTAAAGGTGTGTACAGCAAGGATTATTGTGGTAAACTAACAAATAAATACTCAAATCATACAAGACGCTCCAAGCAAAACAGATATCATGTGGCGAATAAAAATATAGCTCCAAGTAAAGTTACCGATAGAAGTAGACGAAAGAGGGGATGCCTTCCGGGGCATCCCCAAGCTTTGGCTTTTAGGTGTCCTTAGATTATATTGGGGGTGCTATGGGCATCCCCAAGCTTAGTATCTTGCCACTCCTTGTTCCATAATCCATCAAATCTTTACCCAAAACTTGAAAACTTCACAACACAAAACTTAAAGTAGAAAATCTCGTGAGCTCCGTTAGCGAAAGAAAATAAAAGAACACTTCAAGGTACTCTAATGAAGTCATTATTTATTTATATTGGTGTTATACCTACTGTATTCCAACTTCTCTATGGTTTATAAACTATTTTACTAGCCATGGATTCACCAAAATAAGCAAACAACACACGAAAAACAGAATCTGTCAAAAACAGAACAGTCTGTAGTAATCTGTAGCTAGAGCAAGATCTGGAACCCCAAAAATTATAAAATAAATTTCTGGACGTGAGGAATTTATCTATTAATCATCTTAAAAAAGAATTAACTAAATATCACTTTTGAAATAAAAATGGCAGTAGTTCTCGTGAGCGCTAAAGTTTCTGTTTTTTACAGCAAGTGTAACAAGACTTTCCCCAAGTCTTCCCGACGGTTCTACTTGGCACAAACACTAATTAAACACAAAAAACACAACCAAAACAGAGGCTAGATAAATTATTTAGTATTAAACAGGAGAAAAAAGCAAGGAATTAAAATAAAATTGGGTTGCCTCCCAACAAGCGCTATCGTTTAACGCCCCTAGCTAGGCATAACAAGCAAGGATAGATCTAGGTATTGCCATCTTTGGTAGGTAATTCTTCAATGAGGCATCTACCATATTTAGGAATTTCTTTCTTTTTATTAATTATCAAACTTTTAGGCACAAGATCAAAATATTCATTTGTAACAAACGGTTCCTTAATGATAGCAAAAAGATTGGGATGAATACTTATAGATTTGAGATCCGCATTTTCCTTACTAGAGGATTCACCCTTATTTTTAGGAACATACATAAGCTTGGAAATTTTAGTGGGAGGACTTGGAGTATTATTTACGGAAGAAAAAGTGGTTCCCAAGTTGGTAATAATATCTTCAAGTTTATCGATCCTAGTGGAATCAATATTTATTTTCTCATTAACTATCGGTTCCTTTTCTTTAATATTTTTCAAAGTAACTCCTACTTTAGATCCATATTGAGAGATTTGGCTGTGGATCTTTTTATCCAAATTTTCAATTAACTCTATGGTAGCAACCTTATTTTCAATAATTTCAAGCCTTTGCATTACATGCTCTAAAGTAAATACAGTTCCATTAACCAAAAGAGGGGGTGAGCCAAATAAATCTATCATAGCATTATAAGAATCAAAAGTATGGCTACCCAAGAAGTTCCCTCCGGTAATAGTATCAAGAACATATCTGTGCCAAGGAGTAATGCCTACATAAAAATTGCGAAGAAGAACGGAAGTAGATTGCTTCCTAGTAGATCTATTTTGAGCATTGCAAATTCTATACCAAGCATCTTTTAGATTTTCTCCCTCCCTTTGCTTAAAATTTATAATTTCACTCTCGGGAGACAACGGAGAAGATAAGGGACTAGCCATAACGACAAGAAAACAAACTAACACACAAGCAAACAAAAAGCAAGCGGGCAAAAAGAGGCAAATAGAGAAAGAGATGGAGGATAGAGAGAGAGAGAGGGCGGATAAAATGGCAAGGGTGAAGTGGGGGAGAGGAAAACGAGAGGAAAATGTCAAATAATGTAATGCGGGAGATAAGGGTATGTGATGGGTACTTGGTATGTTGACCTTTGTGTAGACCTCCCCGGCAACGGCGCCAGAAATCCTTCTTGCTACCTCTTGAGCACTGCGTTGGTTTTCCCCGAAGAGGAAGGGATGATGCATCAAAGTAGCGTAAGTATTTCCCTCAGTTTTTGAGAACCAAGGTATCAATCCAGTAGGAGGCTACGCGCGAGTCCCTCGTACCTACACAAAACAAATAAATCCTCTCAACCAACGCGAATAGGGGTTGTCAATCCCTACACGGCCACTTACGAGAGTGAGATCTGATAGATATGATAAGATAATATTTTTGGTATTTTTGTGATAAAGATGCAAAGTAAAATAAAGGCAAAGTAAAAAAGCAAAGGAAATAACTAAGTAGTAGGAGATTAACATGATAAAGATAGACCCGGGGGCCATAGGTTTCACTAGTGGCTTCTCTCGAGAGCATAAGTATTCTACGGTGGGTGAACAAATTACTGTTGAGCAATTGACAGAATTGAGCATAGCTATGAGAATATCTAGGTATGATCATGTATATAGGCATCACGTCCGAGACAAGTAGACTGACTCCTGCCTGCATCTACTACTATTACTCCACTCATCGACCGCTATCCATCATGCATCTAGAGTATTAAGTTAAAAACAGAGTAACGCCTTAAGCAAGATGACATGATGTAGAGGGATAGACTCATGCAATATGATGAAAACCCCATCTTGTTATCCTCGATGGCAACAATACAGTACGTGCCTTGCTGCCCCTACTGTCACTGGGAAAGGACACCGCAAGATTGAACCCAAAGCTCAGCACTTCTCCCATTGCAAGAAAGATCAATCTAGTAGGCCAAACCAAACTGATAACTCGAAGAGACTTGCAAAGATAACCAATCATACATAAAAGAATTCAGAGAAGATTCAAATATTATTCATAGATAGACTTGATCATAAACCCACAATTCATCGGTCTCAACAAACACGCCGCAAAAAGAAGATTACGTCGAATAGTTCTCCACAAGAGAGGGGGAGAACATTGTATTGAGATCCAAAAAGAGAGAAGAAGCCATCTAGCTACTAACTATGGACCCGTAGGTCTGAGGTAAACTATTCACACTTCATCGGAGAGGCTATGGTGTTGATGTAGAAGCCCTCCATGATCGATGCCCCCTCCAGCGGAGCTCCGGAATAGGCCCCAAGATGGGATCTCGTGGATACAGAAAGTTGCGGCGGTGGAATTAGGTTTTTGGCTCCGTGTTTGATCGTTTGGGGTACGTAGGTATATATAGGAGGAAGTAGTATGTCGGTGGAGCAACAGGGGGCCCACGAGGGTGGAGGGCGCGCCTGGGGGGGGGGGGTAGGTGCGCCCCCTACCTCGTGGCCTCCTATGGGAGTCCTGGATTAGGGGGTCTCCGGACAGCCGGACTATCTCCATTGGCCGGACTGTTAGACTATGAAGATACAAGATTGAAGACTTCGTATCGTGTCCGTATGGGACTCTACTTGGCGTGGAAGGCAAGCTAGGCAATACGGATATGGATATCTCCTCCTTTGTAACTGACCTTGTGTAACCCTAACCCTCTCCGGTGTCTATATAAACCAGAGGGTTTTACTCCGTAGGACACAACAACTACAACATACAATCATACCATAGGCTAGCTTCTAGGGTTTAGCCTCTCCGATCTCGTGGTAGATCTACTCTTGTACTGCCCATATCATCAATATTAATCAAGAAGGACGTAGGGTTTTACCTCCATCAAGAGGGCCCGAACCTGGGTAAAACATCGTGTCCCCTGCCTCCTGTTACCATCCGCCTTAGACGCACAGTTCGGGACCCCCTACCCGAGATCCACCGGTTTTGACATCGACATTGGTGCTTTCATTGAGAGTTCCTCTGTGTCGTCGCCGTTAGGCTTGATGGCTCCTACTATCATCGATAGCAATGCAGTCCAGGGTGAGACTTTTCTCCCTGGACAGATCTTCGTCTTTGGCGGCTTTGCACTGCGGGCCAATTCGCTTGGCCATCTGGAGCAGATTGAAAGTTACGCCCCTGGCCACCAGGTCAGGTTTGGAAGGTTAAACTACACGGCCGATATCTGTGGAGACTTGATCTTCGACGGATCCGAGCCTCTGCCTTATGCGTCACGCAGTCACGATGAGTACGATTTAGCTCTACCATCGGACAATGTCCAGGAGATCACACAGGCAGCCACTCCGACCCTCAATTCGGAGCCAGTTGTGTCGTCCATGGACGGGTGGATGGACCCCGCCACGGAGGTCTTACCCTCAGCGGCGATCGAGCCGAACATCGACCTTACCTTGCACGAGAGCCATGTTGTTAAACTGTCGGATCCTTCTCCAGCCACGGACTCCGAGCCGCCTGCGCCCGTTCCTATCGAATCCGATTGGGTGCCGATCATGGAGTTTACCTCCGCGGATATTTTTCAGCACTCGCCCTTTGGCGACATACTGAACTCATTAAGGTCTCTCTCCTTGTCAGGAGGATCCTGGCCGAACTATGTCCAGCAGGACTGGGATGCGGACGATGAAAAAATTCGCGGCCCACCCACCACCCACTTAGTAGCCACTGTCGATGACTTAACCGACATGCTCGACTTTGACTCCGAAGACATCGACGGTATGGACGACGATGCGGGAGACGAAGAGGAACCACTGCCCACAGGGCACTGGACGCCCACTTCACCACATGACGTATACATGGTGAACACACCAAAAGAAAAGGACGACGAGGAACGGAAGGACGCAACGAAGGGTTGTCCCCTCGAGAAGCAGTCAAAGCGGCGACGTAAGCGCCGCCCCAAATCACGCCTCGATAGAAACAACGATCATACAGACCCAGCGTTAGAGCAGGGTGAACCATTGCCGGACCACGGCAACATGGAGAATCAAACCGAACAACCCGATTCTGTCAAAGATAATAGTCCGGATGACATAACACCGGACAGACACCCAGAGCAACAGAATGCCCATCAAAGGCTTGTTGCCACCATGAGGAGTCTGAAAAAGCATAAGCAAAGGCTCAAGGTTGCTCAAGACACACTCCAAATCAGATGGAGCAAAGTACTCAACACAGCAGCGAAGTATGGCCGTAATCGCCCCACCAAGAGCTACCCAAAGCGGAAGTTGCTACCTGAATTCGATGAGGAGGCCTTAGATCCCCCGCAACCAAAAATTAAAATGGCCACCTGGCCGGATAGACGACCTCACGCCCAACATAGAGCGGCAAGCAATGCTGCACATAAGCCAATACACGATGCATGCGAGGGCTCGCATCAAAAGGACGGCGCAACCAGATCCATCTATGGACCACGCAGGCACGCTCCAGCATACGATGCAACACAACAAACATCTGAATACTACGGTACACCCAGATACAGGGGTGCCGCACACCCCCTATGTTTCACCGACGAGGTACTGGACCATGAATTTCCAGAGGGATTGAAACCGGTAAACATAGAGGCATACGACGGAACAACAGACCCTGGGGTCTGGATTGAGGACTATATCCTCCATATCCATATGGCTCAAGGAGATGATCTCCACGCCACTAAGTATTTACCCCTCAAAATCAAAGGGCCAGCTCGGCACTGGCTTAAAAGCCTCCCCGAAAGCTCCATTGGAAGCTGGGAAGAGGTCGAAGACGCTTTTCGGGCAAATTTTCAAGGGACTTATGTCCGACCTCCGGACGCGGACGATTTGAGTCATATAACTCAACAGCCCGGAGAGTCAGCCCGAAAGCTTTGGAACAGGTTTCTTACTAAAAAGAACCAAATAGTCGACTGTCTGGACGCCGAAGCCTTGGCAGCTTTTAAGCATAGCGTCCGTGACGAATGGCTTGCCAGACACCTCGGCCAAGAAAAGCCGAGAACAATGGCAGCATTAACAAGCCTCATGACCCGCTTTTGCGCGGGTGAGGATAGCTGGCTAGCCAGATGCAGCACCAGCGACCCCAGGACATCCGAAGTTAGAGATGGAAACGGGAAAACATGGCGCAACAACAATAACAAACACCGGAATAAAGAAGACATCACGAAGAGCACGACAGTAAATGCCGGATTCAAAAGCTGTCGGCCAAGTCAGCAAAAGCCGCCCTCTAAAGGCGCCAGAGACAAACTGTCCAGCCTAAACAAAATTCTAGACCAAGTATGTCAGATCTATAGCACCCCGGCAAACCTGCTAATCATACCCATAGAGAATGTTGGGTCTTCAAGCAGTCCGGCAAGCTCAACGCCGTACACAAGGGGGAGGATACACCAAGCGAAGACGAGGATGAGCCTCTCAAGCAAGACATTGGGGAACAAAAGAAATTTCCACCCGAAGTCAAAACAGTAAACGTGTTACACGTGATAAAGAGGAAAAACAAAGCGGCACTCCCAGATAAATATGCCCAAGGGCCTATCACCACGGAGTCCTGCCACTAGTTGTTTCAACCGATCACTTTTGACCATCGGGATTACTCAGCAAGTATCCGGCGTGCAGGATGGACCGCCCTGGTGTTGGACCCAATAATTGACGGACACCACTTTACAAGAGTCCTGATGGACGGTGGCAGCAGTTTAAACCTGATATACCAGGATACAATCCGCAAAATGGGGATAGACCCAGCGAAAATTTGCGACAGCAACACTACCCTTAAAGGAGTAACGCCAGGCCTAGGGGCTCATTGCACGGGCTCCCTGCTACTAGAGGTTATATTCGGCTTCCCCGATAACTTCCGTAGCGAAAATTTAACATTCCACATTGCTCCATTCCAAAGTGGCTTTCAAGCACTACTTGGATGCGAAGCTTTCGCTCACTTTAATGCAATACCGCATTACGCTTCCCTTACGCTTAAGATGCCTGGTCCACGTGGCATCATTACAGTGAATGGAAATATTAAGCGATCCCTGCGTACCGAAGAGAGTGCGACTGCCTTAGCAGCCGCACACTAAAAAGGGCCTCACCGGCTAAAGCATTTGATAGGTCGTAAAGACCACGGACATGGTTAGACGAGTCCAGCACAGCTATATGTAACTCACACAGGTTTGATAAGCCACACCCCTATTACAAATACAAGGGGCTTAACGCGCGCAGACAAGTGGCAATTTTTACTCATCTTGAATTATACATGGTTTCCTCAAACCTACAATTTTGCATGACAACTTTTCACCTAAGTTTCTCTCTTTTACAGATGACCATCGTGCTACACCCGTCCAGGATACGGCACAACGGAGATATAGGCGCAGACGTGCAGCAGGGACCCGTCCCAAGGATTCTTTTTAGATTAAGACCCTGCGTCAACCTTTTTTACTGTCTCTTATTGATACACATCCCTCGGATTCTCAGTACAATTGAGAAGGATGCTGGCGTCTTGGCATGTGGCCACGTCAGAATAATGCATGTACCTGGACACCAGGGGCTTCTTACAAAGGGCACTATTTAGGCCCGGTTTATACCATAAAGACCGAATACCTTAGGGAGTGTTCGGCGTCGCGAGTTTGGCCTTATATGCATCAGCTCCGAATCATGTCTTTGGTAAAATGTTGGGTTTGCCCGGCTCCTATGTTTTGGTACCTTACGTTCCACTCTATCGGCTAAGGCAGAACTAGGAGAACTACTGTGATTGTGCCCCGGGTCATCCGGATGAGCACCTCAGTAGACAAAGCCGAAAACTGACTGTCAGGATATAGCGTGAGAATGCTCAACAACTCGATGACCTATCGGAATGTTAGAATTCCTCCGCCTTAACGAAGGGCTATTTCCCGGCCAGGCATGTACGCACCCCGAATTCGGGAGAGTGCGGAGCCAACAGGGGCTATATAGTAGCCCCACCGTCAAACTCCTATGGCTAAGTGAAAGTGTTAAAGCATTATAGTCTGGTTGCCTCGTTCGCTGCGCTATCACCTCCTTAATAGGACCAAGACGTTGGGTTAAGTGTGAACACGCGTCTTCTGTGAACACCTCCGCATTATATGCGTGGGGGCTGAAGCCGACGACTGCAATCTTTCAGGTTATACACATGTATACAGAAACGGCCGCACAGGAGGCATCATATTACTTTTAGGCAAAAGTATAAACACAGCCTTAATAAATTTCATAAAAACATTGTGTTTACAATGGGAATACATGTCACTCAAACATAATATTCTTCGAGCATTGGGCCTCTATCAAACGAGCACCCTCGAGAACCTCTTCGAAATAGTGCTCGGCAGCCACTCGGCCTATGGCCGAACCCTGCGCCGCAATAGTGGTAGCATCCATCTCCGCCCAGTATGCTTTAACATGGGCAAGGGCCATCTGCGAGCCTTCTATGCACGCCGACCTCTTCATCACATTGATGCGTGGCACCGCACCAAGGAACTGCTGCACTAAGCTGAAATAGCTGTTCGGCTTCGGCTTTTCCAGCCACAGCTGATCCATGACAGACCTCATGGCAAGTCCGTACAACCTATTTAGTTCGGCCCATTCGGCTAGCTGATCAGTCAATGGAAGAGGACGCTCTGGAACGTTGAATTGCGACCAGAACAGGTTGTCCACTTCATGATCTGTTTGACCTTGGAAGTATTTGGCCGCATCGGCAGCGCTCGCCGCCAAGTCCATATATGCGTCTGCCGAACTCCACAGCCGATCCAGAGGGGCATACCGTGGATCCCCGAACTTCCTCTGCAGCAGAAAGGGCTTCCCAGCCGCAATATCCCTGGCTTCACACAGCTCCTCCTTCTTCGCCCTCATAGCAGAGCAAGTGTCTTCGGTTACCATCGTGGCCTTTTCAAGGTCCGCTGCCTTCAATCGGTTCTCTTTTTCAAGGAACTGGCAACGGTCGGCGGTGTCTTTTAATTCTATGGCCATCTTCTCTTTGCTTTCGCAATGCGCGGCCTTCTCGGCTCTTAACTCTTTGGCTGCCTTCAAAGCAGCCGCATTACTAATTCTTGCTTGTTCCTTGGCTCGGGCAAGTTCCACCCGAAGGGTCTCCACGGTGGCAGCTCCGTCTGCAGTCACAACATATTAAAGATACTGGCATCATGCTTCTCTTATTATGTGACATTCACCAGAAAAACATTACTTACCCTGTGACTCGTCAAGCCGCTTGTTAACAAGCTCGATGTCGGCGTCTGCCGCATCTAGTTGCCGCTTTAGTTCGGCAAACTCATGAGTCCGGCTAGCCACCGGAGCTCCCACTACCTGCACATTAAAGCGGTATGGTTATTGCCTGGGACTATGATCCTCTGTTTGCCGCCGTCCTTGGCGACAACCAGAGTCTCAGGGGCTACTATCTACACAGGGCACACCTAAAAATGTGCGGTACCATCATAAATGTACATCATTTTACGTACCTCAAAGCCCGTCAGCAGACTCATAAAGGCATCATGCAACCCGCTTTTGGCGGATGAGATCCTTTCCATCACCGTACCCATCAATGTACAGTGTTCTTCTGAGATGGCCGCTCGCTCCAACAGCTCTCTCAGTACGTCCAACCGCATACCAATCGGTGCCGGACTCTTCTGTTTGCTCTCTTCGAGAGCCGGACGCTGGGGACTTCGGGTGACTATAGGATTATCTTCTAGCCTCACCGGATCCGGAGAGGGCCTCCATGACGACACCTCAAGGTCGCCTGCTTCTTGAGTGGAGGAGTCCGAGGGAGGCGTTTCGCTCTCCATCATCTCCAGAAGAAGATCCCCCCGAAGACGAGCTCTGCTGAGAAAGGCAAAGATCCGAACTACAAGATAAATACTTCGGTTATTTTCCTCAGAGGTAAGGTAATATATCTTCACTATTAAAGTACCTTTTAATTACTTACAACTTGTTAGAGGGCTAATCCCCGCACGGACTCTGTGCGGCAAGAGCACTCTCCAAGGCAGGACACTCTGGCGGAGATTTCTTCTCCTGCTTGGAAACCTTGGTTTCCGGATCTTCAGAGGTAATCCTCTTCCTCCCTCGGGGTGAGACAATGTCCGATTCCTCCCCTCGGTTATCCTCCCTCATGGAGGCGCTCGTTCCCTCGGTCGAAATAGGTAGCGATGGAGGTCCGCTTTCGCCCTCATTATTCCCCCCTTTGCCTTCCTTTGAGGGCTCCGGGCAAGGTGCTAGCTCGAGCATCTTTTCCAGTACTGGATTTTCCAAACCCTCAGGAAGGGGGGCCGAACATTGAATCATCTTCGCCTTTGTTATCCAGTCCTGGTCAAAGAGTGACTTCTTAGAATGACGTCGTGGTAAATAAAAGACGATGTGTTCGGCTAAAGGATTACTTACTTGGTCGGCGATACGATTGCTGCTCAGGCCCACGTCCTCGGTAGTATCCGGACACTCTATTTGGGGTCCGAAGAATGATTTGTACATCTCCTCGTGCGTCAGGCCGAGGAAATTCTGAATAGTACGCGGCCCTTCTGGGTTGAACTCCCACATGCGGAGGGGCCGGCGTTTGCAAGGCTGGACTCGACGAACCAGCATGACTTGCGCCACCATAATCAAACTGAAATCTCCTTCGAAGAGATTTTGGATGCGGCTTTGCAGTACAGGCACGTCCTTGGCAGGACCCCAGCTCAACCCTCTGCTAATCCATGACATCAGTTGTGGTGGAGGGCCTGAGCGGAAAGCAGGGGCAGCCACCCACTTGGCACTCATGTTGCCATAATCCGGACACCTATGGAAAGGAACCTTTGGGCCACGGACCTCCTGCTATCTTGCTTATTAATGCACCTCCGCACGCTGCATACTGCCCCTCGACCATCTTCGGCTTCACATCAAAGGTCTTGAGGCACAGGCCGAAGTGAGGGGTAATGAGGAGGAAGGCCTCACACACAACAATGAATGTCGACATATGGAGAAAGGAGTCCGGGGCTAGATCGTGGAAATCTAGCCCGTAATAAAACATCAACCCCCTAACGAAGGGATCCAGAGTGAGGCCTAGTCCTCGGAGGAAGTGGGAGATGAACACGACGTCTTCATTGGGTTCAGGAGTAGGGACGACCTGCCATCGGGCAGGCAGCCGATGCGAAACCTCGACATTCAGGTATCTGGCCTCCCTCAACTTCTTGATGTCTTCTTCCGTAACGGAGGAGGGCATCCATCGGCCTTGAAGGCTAGATCTGGACATGATTGAAGGTCTGGAGCACCTAACCTGGGCTTTGGGTGTTAGAACTCAAGGTGGGGGAAGGATTCGATTGAGCACGGGAGGGGAAAAAGTAAAAGCCTTGCCCCTTTATAAAGAGGGTGAATATCAAGCGTCCTCTCCGTAGCCGTTTGGGACTTGCCTATAATCTAGGAGTCCTAGACACGGTTGGGTTACCCACGCCCGTATTGATGAGAATCCCGAAATAAGGGGACACGATCTTTGCTTCGACGAGACGTGTTAAAAAACTGCCTCGCGTTATGTGCAGGGCTAGTTAAAGGAAACGGTTCGAATAATCACCAGGCCGTGACATAATGTCGTGTTGCCAAAACAAGTCAGCAAATTGGATTTGTGGAAATATTATTCTCTCTACGGTGGTATGTGGAACTTATTTTGCAGGGTCAGACACTATCCTTATATTCAAATTCTTCCGTGGTATATTTGGAGGAGGAACCCGCCTTGCAATGCCAAAGACAATACTGCGGGCCGGACTCATCGTCATTGAAACCTGGTTCAGGGGCTACTGTTGGAGTCCTGGATTAGGGGGTCTCCGGACAGCCGGACTATCTCCATTGGCCGGACTGTTAGACTATGAAGATACAAGATTGAAGACTTTGTCTCGTGTCCGGATGGGACTCTACTTGGCGTGGAAGGCAAGCTAGGCAATACGGATATGGATATCTCCTCCTTTGTAACCGACCTTGTGTAACCCTAACCCTCTCCGGTGTCTATATAAAACGGAGGGTTTTAGTCCGTAGGACACAACAACTACAACATACAATCATACCATAGGCTAGCTTCTAGGGTTTAGCCTCTCTGATCTCGTGGTAGATCTACTCTTGTACTACCCATATCATCAATATTAATCAAGCAGGACGTAGGGTTTTACCTCCATCAAGAGGGCCCGAACCTGGGTAAAACATCATGTCCCCTGCCTCCTGTTACCATCCGCCTTAGACGCATAGTTTGGGACCCCCTACCCGAGATCCGCCAGTTTTGACACCGACACCTCCTCTTTTGTGTCTTGACATAGGGTCCAAGTCTCCCGGGTCTTGTTTGTTGAGAAAATCACGTTCCCGAAGGTTTCATTCCGTTTGGACTCCGTTTGATATTCCTTTCCTTCGAAACCCTAAAACAGGTAAAAAACAACAATTTTGGGCTGGGCATCCGGTTAATAGGTTAGTTCCAAAAATAATATAAAAGTGGAAAATAAAGCCCAATAATGTCCAAAATAGTAGATAATATAGCATGGAGCAATCAAAAATTATAGATACGTTGGAGACGTATCAAAGTGCAATGAGCATTCTATAAATCAACCAAGGACTATCTCATACCAGCATGGTGCATAAAAGAAAAATGAAAACTAAATGCAAAAGACGCTCCAAGATTGCATATATCGCATGAACGAAACGAATCCGAAAACATACGATACTTGTTGAAGAAAGAGGGGATGCCTTTCGGGGCATCCCCAAGCTTAGACGCTTGAGTATCCTTGAATATTTACTTGGGGTGCCTCGGGCATCCCCAAGCTTGAGCTCTTGCCTCTCTTCCTTCTTCTCACATCGAGACCTTCTCGATCATCGAACACTTCATCCACATAAAACTTCAACAAAAAACTCGGTAAGATCTATTAGTATAATAAAGCAAATTAGTACTCTAAGTACTGTTGCAAACCAATTCATATTTTGTTTTGGCATTTTAGCTACTATAATATAACTTTTTCATGGCTTAATCCACTGATATAAATTGATAGTTTCATCAAAACAAGCAAACTATGCATAAAAACAGAATCTATCTAAAACAGAACAGTCTGTAATAATTTGAACATTCACCATAGTTATGATACTTGAAAAATTCTGCCAAAATTACGAAAAATAAAAAATTTGTATAGAAAGATAGTGCAAAAAGAATCAGAACCAATTGATGTTCCAGTAAAAAAATGTAAAATCGCGCACTACAACCAAAGTTTCTGTCATGCACCGTACAAACCAACAAGCATTGTAAACATCCTAAAGGCAAACCTTGGCACATTATTTTTATAATACAATGGAATTTTACAAGGGGGTAATTATTTTTGTTGAAAAGTTTCGGTAATTAAGATTCACAAAGTTTCCATGGGCATGAACAAAGTTCAAGGACGTCCCCCACTTTCACAATGCTTGTCTATCTCACTTTCACTATTCTTTTTGAAAAGTTTTGGGTTCCCCTCTTTATTTTTTTGTTTTTAAACTATATAAAAGCACTCAACATAAATAAATGACTCACTCTTTAAAACTTCCGGTTGTCTCCCTGACAGCGCTTTCTTTAAAGCCATTAAGCTAGGCATATACTGCTCAAGTAATGAATCCACCCACATCCCAAGGTATATCAAAGACAATTTTAATTAACAATGATTTGTAATTTAGTAGTGAGCACAAAGTAACATATGTCATGCAACAACGAAGTCTAACTCTCTTCCTATGCATCGGCATGTCGTAAAAGAACAATTCATGCACACATAGTAAAGGCCAATGCATAGCATAAACAGTTTCTTGCAATTTTATTGTATTGGAAACATAGAGAGGTGGAGATGTAGTTCCTCTCTCATAATAATTGCAAGTAGGAGCAGCAAGCACTGATAACCCACAAGTATAGGGGATCACAACAGTTTTCGAGGGTAGAGTATTCAACCCAAATTTATTGATTCGACACAAGGGGAGCCAAAGAATATTCTCAAGTATTAGCAGCTGAGTTGTCAATTCAACCACACCTGGAAACTTAATATCTGCAGCAAAGTGTTTAGTAGCAAAGTAATATGATAGTAGTGATAATGGTAGCAAAAGGTAACAATAGTAAAAGTAATGTTTTTGGTATTTTGTAGTGATGATAGCAATAGCAACGGAAAAGTAAATAAGGGAAGAACAATATATGGAAAGCTCGTAGGCAATGGATCGGTGATGGAGAATTATGCCGGATGTGGTTCATCATGTAACAGTCATAACCTAGGGTGACACAGAACTAGCTCCAGTTCATTGATATAATGTAGGCATGTATTCCGAATATAGTCATATGTGCTTATGGAAAAGAACTTGCATGACATCTTTGGTCCTACCCTCCCATGGCAGCGGGGTCCTTACGGAAACTAAGGGATATTAAGGCCTCCTTTTAATAGAGAACCGGAACAAAGCATTAACACATAGTGAATACATGAACTCCTCAAACTACGGCCATCACCGGTAAGTATCCCGATTATTGTCACTTCGGGGTTAACGGATCATAACACATAATAGGTGACTATAGACTTGCAAGATAGGATCAAGAACACTCATATATTGATGAAAACATAATAGGTTCAGATCTGAAATCATGGCACTCGGGCCCTAGTGACAAACATTAAGCATAGCAAAGTCATAGCAACATCAATCTCAGAACATAGTGGACACTAGGGATCAAACCCTAACAAAACTAACTCGATTACATGATAGATCCCATCCAACCCATCACCGTCCAGCAAGCCTACGATGGAATTACTCACGCACGGCGGTGAGCATCATGAAATTGGTGATGGAGGATGGTTGATGATGACAATGGCGACGGATTCCCCTCTCCGGAGCCCCGAACGGACTCCAGATCAGCCCTCCCGAAAGGTTTTAGGGCTTGGCGGCGGCTCTGTATCGTAAAACGCGATGATTTCTTCTCTCTAATTTTTTTCTCCCTGAAACTCAATATATGGAGGTGGAGTTGGAGTCGGAGAGGCAACAGGGGGCCCACGAGGTAGGGGGCACGCCCTAGGGGGGCAGGCGCGCCCCCCATCCTCGTGGCAAGGTGGTGGCCCCCCTGGCCTTCATATTTGGCAGGTATTTTTCTTTTTTCTAAAAAGTGTCTCCGTGAAGTTTCAGGTCATTCCGAGAACGTTTGCTCCTGCACATAAATAACACCATGGTAATTCTGCTGAAAACAGCGTCAGTCCGGGTTAGTTCCATTCAAATCATGCAAGTTAGAGTACAAAACAAGGGCAAAAGTGTTTGGAAAAGTAGATACGTTGGAGACGTATCAACTCCCCCAAGCTTAAACCTTTGCTTGTCCTCAAGCAATTCAGTTGACAAACTGAAAGTGATAAATAAAAACTTTTACAAACTCTGTTTGCTCTTGTTGTTGTAAATATGTAAAGCCATCATTCAAGTTTTCAGCAAAGATTATAACTAACCACATTTGCAATAACGCATAGGTCTCAAGTTTACTCATATCAATAGCATAATAAACTAGCGAGCCATAATAATAAAACTCGAATGACAACACTTTCTCAAAACAATCATAATATGATATAACATGATGGTATCTCGCTAGCCCTTTCTGAGACCGCAAAACATAAATGCAGAGCACCTTTAAAGACCAAGGACTGACTAGACATTGTAATTCATGGTAAAAGAGATCCAGTCAAGTCATATTCAATGTAAACTAACAGTAATGAATGCAAATGACAGCGGTGCTCTCCAACTTGTGCTTTTTAATAAGAGGATGATGACTCAGCATAAAAGTAAATAGATAGGCCCTTCGCAGAGGAAAGAAGGGATTTGTAGAGGTGCCAGAGCTCGGTTTTGAGACAGTGGTGAATAATATTTTGAGCGGTATACTTTCATTGTCAACATAACAACCAAGAGATGGCGATATCTTCCATGCTACACACATTATAGGCAGTTCCCAAACAGAATGGTAAAGTTTATACTCCCCCTTCCACCAACAAGCATCAATCCATGGCTTGCTCGAAACAACGAGTGCCTCCAACTAACAAGAGTCCAAGGGGGAGTTTTGATTGCAATTATTTTGATTTAGTTTGCATAAAGCATGGGACTGGGCATCCCGGTGACCAGCCATTTATCTCGTGAGTGAGGAGCGGAGTCCACTCCTCTTGAGAATAACCCGCCTAACATGGAAGATACAGACAACCCTAGTTGATACATGAGTTATTCGAGCATACAAAATAGGATATTTATTTGAAGGTTTAGAGTTTGGCACATACAAATTTACTTGGAACGGCAGGTAGATACCATATATAGGTAGGTATAGTGGACTCATGTGGAATAACTTTGGGGTTTAAGGAGTTTGGATGCACAAGCAGTATTCCTGCTTAGTACAGGTGAAGGCTAGCAAAAGACTGGGAAGCGACCAGCTAGAGAGCGACAACAGTCATGAACATGCATTAAAATTAATCGACACTGAATGCAAGCATGAGTAGGATATAATCCACCATGAACATAAATATTGTGAAGGCTATGTTGATTTTGTTTCAACTACATGCGTGAGCATGTGCCAAGTCAAGTCACTTATATCATTCAGAGGAGGATACCACCCTATCATACCACATCATAACCATTTTAATACCATGTTGGCACGCAAGGTAACCCATTATAACTCATAGCGAATCAAGCATGGCACAAGAAACTATGATCTCTAATTGTCATTGCAAACATGTTTATTCATAATAGGCTGAATTAGGAACGATGAACTAATCATATTTACAAAAACAAAAGAGGTCGAGTTCATACCAGCTTTTCTCATCTCAGCCAGTCCATCATATATCATCATAATTGCCCTTCACTTGCACGATCGAACGATGTGAATAATAATAATAGTGCACGTGCATTGGACTAAGCTGGAATCTGTAGGCATTCAATAAACAGGAGAAGACAAGGCAATATGGGCTCTTTTGTCAGATCAACAATAATGCATATAAGAGCCACTTCAACAATTTAATTATGGTCTTCTCCTATCGACCCTCAAAGAAAAGAAAAGAAATAAAACTATTTACACGGGAAAGCTCCCAACAAGCAAAAGAAGAACAGGAAATCTTTTTGGGTTTTCTTTTTAATTACTACTATAAGCATGGAAAGTAAACTAATTAAAAGCTACAACTAATTTTTTGGTTTTTCTTAAGGTTTATTAAACACACAAGAAGAAAGCATAAAAAGGAAAATAAACTAGCATGGATGATACAATGAAAAAGTATGAGCACCGACATCTAGCAATGAGTGTGTGAACATAAATGTAATGTCGGTGGGAAATACGTACTCCCCCAAGCTTAGGCTTTGGGCCTAAGTTGGTCTATGGCCACGGCTGGCCTGGCTGATATCCATAATAGTAGCTGGGGTCGTACTGCGATGCAGCATCTATCGCCTGCTGAGCTGCAGCGTGGTGACGAGCGGCCTCTTCTCTCCTCTCGTACTCATCTGCCTCCTCTCTAGTAATAGTATATTCTCCTCTTGCCTGATAATCAAAGAAAGCAGGAGCAGGGAGAGTAATACGGATAACACGGCGTCTGTCAAAGATTAGTCGATACTAGAGAGGTGATTCGTTCCTCTCGACAAACTGGTGGTGAACCATAGCATTAAAATCTAGATAGGCAGGGGTAATTCAATATCATCTTCGCATACATCTATACCAAGAAAATTAGCTACGTGGGTTGCATAAATTCCACCAAAGAAATCTCTATTATATCTATTAAGGTGCAACCTACGTGCAACAATGGCTCCCAAATTATATGATTGGTCTCCAAACACAGCACTCCTAAGAATACTGAGATCGGGGACACACATGTGACATGCCTCATCTTTACCATTTATGCATCTACCTATGAAGAGAGAAAAATAATGTATAGCAGGAAAGTGAATGCTCCCTATGGTAGCTTGTGTAATATCTCTAGATTCCCCCACAGTTATGCTAGCAAGAAAATCTCTAAATTCATATTTGCGGGGATCCCTTATACTACCCCATTGTGGAAGTTTGCATGCAGTGGTAAAATCCTCTAAGTCCATGGTATAAGATTTATCATAAAGATCAAACAGGACAATTGGAGAATTACGTGAAGTTGAAAATTCAAACCTCCTCACAAAGGAACTAGTGAGATTATGATACTGACTGCACTTCTCTTCCTCGAAGCTCACGAGATCAGCGTTACGCAAATATGCGTTGAATTCTTCTTTTATTCCCGCTCAATCCATAAAATTTTCAGAAGGCCACTCACAAGGACGCACTGGAGCGTCTCTTGGTGGCTCTTCGTCGGCATCACGCATTGCAAGCCTGGGTCCTTGCTTCCTTGAAGAACCACCTTGGAACATTTTCCTAAGCATTTTTCTTCCTCTGAAAAATTCTGAATTTTTTTAGTAACTTCAAAATAAAAGTAAACCAAACCCAATAATATTGATAGCAACTACTCCTACAAGTGCCTAGGGCCTATATCATGCATCAAAACTACTTTTGACCATATAAATTTGACATGCAAGCTCAAGAACAGGGTCACCTAAGCAGCAAAAATTTGCAATGAATAAAGCACTAGAACAAAAACTAATTGGACCAATGGAGGAGTCACATACCAAGGAACAATCTCCCCAAGCAGTTTTGTGAGAGGTGCTTTGAGCAAGGAGATCGAAAATGGCAGCAAAACGAGCTTGGACTTGGGTTTGAGCTGGTTATTCATGTTTGGGGGAGGAAGAAGGAGTGTATGGGTGAAAGGATAAGTGGAGGAGGGCCACCGTGGGCCCACGAGGCAGGGGGCGCGCCCTCCACCCTCGTGGGCAGGTGGTTGACCCCCTGGTGTGTTCTCAGTTCCATAAATCCTCAAATATTCTAGAAAAAATCATATTTAATTTTCAGGGCATTTGGAGAACTTTTATTTTCGAGGTATTTTTATATTGCACGGATAATCAGATAACTGACAAAAAAGAAATTATTTTTATTTTATTTAATATAAATAACAGAAAGTAAAAGTGGGGTACAAAAGGTTGTGCCTTCTAGTTTCATCCATCTCATGATCATCAAAAGGAATCCACTAAAAAGGTTGATCAAGTCTTGTTAACGAACTCATTCGGAATAACATGGAACCGGAGAAATTTCGAATAACACTATGTTACCTCAACGGGGATATGAACATCCCCAATAACAAGAATATCATATTTGTTCTTGACAGTAGGAAGAGGAAATTCAAAACCTCCAAATATAATCGATGGAATTTTTCCAATAGAGTTGATACTATGAACTTGAGGTTGTTTCCTCGAAAAGTGTACCATGTGCTCATTACCATTAACATGAAAAGTGGCATTGCCTTTAGTGCAATTAATAACAGCCCCTACAGTATTCAAAAAGGGTCTTCCAAGAATAATATACATAATATCATCCTCGGGAATATCAAGAATAACAAAGTCCGTTAAAATAGTAACATTTGCAACTACAACAGGCACATCCTCACAAATACCGACAGGTATAGCAGTTAATTTATCAGCCATTTGCAAAGATATTTCAGTAGGTGTCAACTTATTCAAATCAAGTCTACGATATAAGGAGAGAGGCATAACACTAACACCGGCTCCAAGATCACATAAAGCAGTTTTAACATAATTTCTTTTAATGGAGCATGGTATAGTGGGTACTCATGGATCTCCAAGTTTCTTTGGTATTCCACCCTTAAAAGTATAATTAGCAAGCATGGTGGAAATTTCAGCTTCCGTTATTTTTCTTTTATTTGTAATAATATCTTTCATGTACTTAGCATAAGGATTGGTTTTGAGCATATCAGTTAATCGCATACGTAAAAAGATAGGTCTAATCATTTCAGCAAAGCGCTCAAAATCCTCATCATCCTTTTCTTGGATGTTTGGGAGGAAAGGCCATGGGTTTCTGAACCCAAGGCTCTCTTTCTTTACCATGTTTCCTAGCAACAAAGTGAAGGAAATATGCCCTAGAGGCAATAATAAAGTTATTATTTATTTCCTTATATCATGATAAATGTTTATTATTCATGCTAGAATTGTATTAACCGGAAACATAATACATGTGTGAATACATAGACAAACAGAGTGTCACTGGTATGCCTCTACTTGACTAGCTCGTTAATCGAAGATGGTTATGTTTCCTAACCATGAACAAAAGAGTTGTTATTTGATTAATGGGATCACATCATTAGAAGAATGATGTGATTGACATGACCCATTCCATTAGCTTAGCACCCGATCGTTTAGTATATTGCTATTGCTTTCTTCATGACTTATACATGTTCCTATGACTATGAGATTATACAACTCCCGTTTGCCAGAGGAACACTTTGTGTGCTACCAAATGTCACAAGTAACTGGGTGATTATAAAGGATCTCTACATGTGTCTCCAATGGTACATGTTGGGTTGGCGTATTTCGAGATTAGGATTTATCACTCCGATTGTCGGAGAGGTATCTCTGGGCCCTCTCGGTAATGCACATCACATAAGACTTGCAAGCATTGCAACTAATAAGTTAGTTGCGATATGATGTATTATGGAACGAGTAAAGAGACTTGCCGGTAACGAGATTGAACTAGGTATTGAGATACCGACGATCGAATCTCGGGCAAGTAACATACCGATGACAAAGGGAACAACGTATGTTGTTATGCGGTCTGACCGATAAAGATCTTCATAGAATATGTGGGAGCCAATATGAGCATCCAGGTTCCGCTATTGGTTATTGAACTGAGACGTGTCTCAGTCATGTCTACATTGTTCTCGAACCCGTAGGGTTCGCACGCTTATGGTTTAGATGACAGTTATATTATGAGTTTATGAGTTTTGATGTACCGAAGTTAGTTCGGAGTCCCGGATGTGATCACGGACATGACGAGGAGTCTCGAAATGGTCGAGACATAAAGATTGATATATTGGACGGCTATATTCGGACACCGGAAGTGTTCCGGGTGATTTCGGAGAAAACCGGAGTGCCGGAGGGTTACCGGAACCCCCCCCCCCCCGGGAGAAGCAATGGGCCTTATGGGCCCTAGTGGAGAGAGAGAGAGGGGCGGCCAGGGTGGGCCGCGTGCCCCCTCCCCCTCTAGTCCGAATTGGACTAGGAGAGGGGGGCGGCGCCCCCCTTTCCTTCTCCCTCGCCCCCTTCCTTTCCCCCTCCTAGTAGGAGTAGGAAAGAGGGGAGTCCTACTCCTACTAGGAGGAGGACTCCTCCTCCTTGGCGCGCCCTAGAGCCGGCCGGCCTCCTCCCCTTGCTCCTTTATATACGGGGGCAGGGGGCACCCCTAGACACACAAGTTGATCTTCAAGATCATTCTCTTAGCTGTGTGCGGTGCCCCCCTCCACCATAGTCCTCGATAATATTGTAGTGGTGCTTAGGTGAAGCCCTACGACAGTAGAACATCAAGATCGTCACCACGCCGTCGTGCTGACGGAACTCTCCCCCGACACTTTGCTGGATCGGAGTCCGGGGATCGTCATCGAGCTGAACATGTGCTAGAACTCGGAGGTGCCGTAGTTTCGGTGCTTGATTGGTCAGGCCGTGAAGACGTACGACTACATCAACCGCGTTGTCATAACGCTTCCGCTGTCGGTCTACGAGGGTACGTAGACAACACTCTCCCCTCTCGTTGCTATGCATCACCGTAATCTTGCGTGTGCGTAGGAATTTTTTTGAAATTACTACGTTCCCCAATAGTGGTATCAGAGCCAGGTTTTATGTGTTGATGTTATTTGCACGAGTAGAACACAAGTGAGTTGTGGGCGATATAAGTCATACTGCTTACCAGCATGTCATACTTTGGTTCGGCGGTGTTGTTGGATGAAGCGGCCCGGACCGACATTACGCGTACGCTTACGCGAGACTGGTTCTACCGACGTGCTTTGCACACAGGTGGCTGGCGGGTGTCAGTTTCTCCAACTTTAGTTGAACCGAGTGTGGCTATGCCCGGTCCTTGTGAAGGTTAAAACATCACCAATTTTACAAACTATCGTTGTGGTTTTGATGCGTAGGTAAGATTGGTTCTTGCTTAAGCCCGTAGCAGCCACGTAAAACTTGCAACAAACAAAGTAGAGGACGTCTAACTTGTTTTTGCAGGGCATGTTTTGATGTGATATGGTCAAGACATGATGCAAAATTTTATTGTATGAGATGATCATGTTTTGTAACCGAGTTATCGACAACTGGCAGGAGCCATATGGTTGTCGCTTTATTGTATGCAATGCAATTGCGCTGTAATGCTTTACTTTATCACTAAGCGGTAGCGATAGTCATAGAAGCATAATATTGGCGAGACGACAATGATGCTATGATGGAGATCAAGGTGTCGTGCCGGTGACGATGGTGATCATAACGGTGCTTCGAAGATGGAGATCACAAGCACAAGATGATGATGGCCATATCATATCACTTATATTGATTGCATGCGATGTTTATCTTTTATGCATCTTATCTTGCTTTGATTGACGGTAGCATTTTAAGATGATCTCTCGCTAATTATCAAGAAGTGTTCTCCCTGAGTATGCACCGTTGCGAAAGTTCTTCGTGCTGAGACACCACGTGATGATCGGGTGTGATAGGCTCTACGTTCAAATACAACGGTGCAAAACAGTTGCACACGCGGAATACTCAGGTTATACTTGACGAGCCAAGCATATACAGATATGTCCTTGGGACACGGAGACCGAAAGGTCGAGCGTGAATCATATAGTAGATATGATCAACATAGTGATGTTCACCAATGAAACTACTCCATCTCATGTGATGATTGGACATGGTTTAGTTGATTTGGATCACGTGATCACTTAGAGGATTAGAGGGATGTCTATCTAAGTGGGAGTTCTTAAGTAATTGGACTTTAATTTATCATGAACTTAGTCCTGGTAGTATTAGCATATCTATGTTGTAGATCAATAGCTCGCGTTGTTGCTTTCATATGTTTATTTTGATGTGTTCCTAGAGAAAATTGTGTTGAAAGATGTTAGTAGCAATGATGCGGATTGGATCCGTGATCTGAGGTTTATCCTCATTGCTGCACAGAAGAATTATGTCCTTGATGCACCGCTAGGTGACAGACCTATTGCAGGAGCAGATGTAGACGTTATGAACATTTGGCTAGCTCAATATGATGACTACTTGATAGTTTAGTGCACCAAGTTTAACGGCTTAGAATCGGGACTTCAAAGACATTTTGAACGCCATGGACCATATGAGATGTTCCAAGAGTTGAAGTTAATATTTCAAGCAAATACCCGAGTTGAGAGATATGAAGTCTCCAACAAGTTCTATAGCTAAAAGATGGAGGAGAATCGCTCAACTAGTGAGCATGTGCTCATATTGTCTGGGTACTACAATTGCTTGAATCAAGTGGGAGTTAATCTTCCAGATAAAATAGTGATTGACAGAATTCTATAGTCACCATCACCAAGTTAGTAGAACTTCGTGATGAACTATAATATGCAAGGGACAAGACCACTAGTTTCAAGAAAAGGGCAGAGGGAAGAAGGGGAACTTCAAGAAGAACAGCAAGCAAGTTGCTGCTCAAGTGAAGAAGCCCAAGTCTAGTCCTAAGCCTGAGACTAAGTGCTTCTACTGCAAAGGGACTGGTCACTGGAAGTGGAACTACCCCAAGTGATTGGCGGATAAGAAGGATGGCAAAGTAAACATAAGTATATTTGATATACATGTTATTGATGTGTAATTTACTAGTGTTTATAGCAACCCCTTAGTATTTGATACTAGTTCAATTGCTAAGATTAGTAACTCGAAACGGGAGTTGCAGAATAAACAGAGACTAGTTAAGGGTGAAGTGACGATGTGTGTTGGAAGTGGTTCCAAGATTGATATGATCATCATCGCACACTCCCTATACTTTCGGGATTAATGTTGAACCTAAATAAGTGTTATTTGGTGTTTGCGTTGAGCATGAATATGATTTGATCATGTTTATTTTAATACGTTATTCATTTAAGTAAGAGAATAAATTGTTGTTCTGTTTACATGAATAAAACCTTATATGGTTACACACCTAATGAAAATAGTTCATTGGATCTCGATCGTAGTGATACACATATTCATAATATTGAAACCAAAAGATGCGAAGTTAATAATGATAGTGCAACTTATTTGTGGCAATGCCGTTTAGGTCATATTGGTGTAAAGCGCATGAAGAAACTCCATGCTGATGGGATTTTGGAATCACTTGATTATGAATCACTTGGTGCTTGCGAACCATGCCTTATGGGCAAGATGACTAAAGACTCCGTTCTCCGGAACAATGGAGCGAGGAACGGACTTATTGGAAATAATACATACTGATGTATGCGATCCATGAGTGTTGAAGCTCGTGGCGGGTGTCGGGGATATACCCCGTGGCGTAAACCGGCCGGAAGTATAACCCGGCCGGACTGGACGACTCACTGGTAACCCGCCCGGAGCTTGGCGGTTCACGGGCTGCCCGCCCGGTCTTGGCGGTTCATTAGTAACCCGGCGGGCGGGTCAGATGGATGACGAGGCCTATTGCCCAGAAGGCCGGTTTATGAGGAAAGCACAAGGAATATTCCCTTACAAAGGAAGCAAGACTAGGAATCCACTTGTAATAGAGTAATCCTAATCCAACTAGGACTAGTCATGTAAACCGCCCCTTCAACATATATAAGGAGGGGCAGGACTCCCCAAAAGGGACAAGCAAGAAACAATCTCTAGGGCTAGACACAAAGAGCCGGTTTACGGCGTCTCCCTTGTGATGATAATGAGATCTAGCCACAAACATCATGTAGGGCTATTCCGGATGATGTTTCCCAGGGCCCGAAGCTGTCTAAATCCTTGTCTTGTGTGTTGATCCGCCCTGCGTCTCTCATCCCACTCAACCCCTCTCAAGCTACCACATAGATGCGTTGGCCTCGCGACTAAGTCCTGACACTAAGGACATCTGCCGTGACAAATCCATGATAGTTGGCGCCCACCGTGGGGCCTGCGCACGGTGGTGTTGAGTTCTTGGAGGGATCCTCCCAGGAGATCGAGAATTTCATAATTTACCGGATGAAGAAAGTCAGTTTCAGAAGGATCTACGTCATTGACGAGCAGTCAAAACAACATGTTCAGATTCGATCTAGATGAGTCAAGGTTCTGCAAGTTGCCAAGCCAAGTCAAATCGCCCTGGCAATGGTCACGTTGGACAATGGAAAGTGTGGTTAGCAATTAACAATGGAACCTATTTGGAAGGGTCTACGTCAGAGTCATATTCGTTAAATCCGGATTTACAGCCGATGAGATTTGAAGGATACGAGGGTTTGGCGTTTTATCTGCGCATCGCCGAGGCAAAGCGATCCATCGAATCCGATTGTAGATCCTACTGCTACTTTGTGCGTGGACGACAAGTCAAACAAAAAACGACTCGGACGACCTCACATCAAGCTGTTGCCTCTGCGCCACGCCTGGCTACCAGACCGTGACCGCCTCCACCTCGCTTTCCCGCTGCTATTCCCTAACATCACAACGGGAGATTACAAATCAATTGGCAAGTGCTTCTATACAAGAAGGCACATATCAATCAAACAAGTACTACTGGACATATCAAGCAAAAGACTAGGATTGTCTACTATTTCTCAATAGCCAGAGCCACATTCGATGGGCTACCAAGATTTAGATGGAAGAAAAGTCAAAACAGGAAAACGGGCCACTACCCAGAAGGGAACACATATGTGGATCCATCGGACCGGCCGCGACCCGGAAGTGGAGACGGAGGCGAGCTCCGCTGTTGGATACATTGCCCTGACCCGCCTCCTGCTGCCGCCTTAGGGCATCTCCAGCCGCGCCCCCAACAGGCCCTCCCTAGGCGATTTTGCCGTGCCAGCGCCAAAAAACGGCCCAGTCGCGCCCCCAGAAGCCCGTTTTTCGCCGGCTCGGGCAAAAACTGGTGCCGGCGAACCCAGGCCAAACCCGGCGCCCTGGGGGCGCTTGGGGAGCCGACGCAAGCGAAAAAGGCGTGTGGGCCTGCCCTGGCGGCGACCCGAGGGCCTTTTCCCGCCATTTCTTGATGCTTTTCCCTCGCATCTCCCCCGCTCGCTCGCCTTCCTCCCACCATTCTCTCCCTTTCTCCCGCCAAACCCCCTCCAGCTCGCCTTCCAGTCGCCGCCATGCCGCCGAAGAAGTACACCATGCCGCGCGCGGCGGCAACCATGACTGGCACCGTGGCCCAGCCGAAGCAGAGGAAACCGAGGGCGCCGCCATCGAAGCCACCGGCGAGGACGCACACGAAGAGCAGGAACCCGAGGAGGAGGAGGAGAAGGACGAGGAGGAGAAGGAGGAGGAGGAGGAGGAAGAGCCGGCTCCTGTTCCGATGAAGGGGCGCAAGAAGAAGAAGAAGCGGGCGGCTAGGTCAGGCAAACTGCGCATCAAGTGGACGTCCAAGGAGGAGGAATGCCTCGCCGAAGCATGGAAAGTCGTCTGCCTCGACCCAACCACCGGCGCGAACCAGAGCTTGGAGATGTATTGGGACCGCATCAAGGCCGAGTTCGACAAGTGCGAGAAGTGGGCGGAAGTCCGACGTGCCCTCGACAAGGCCAAGGAGACATACAAGCCGGACGCGACGACTCCGGGCGCGGGTGAGGGGCGGCCGGACGGCCACAAATTAGGAAAGAAGGGGAAAACGCCGACGCGACAACCGCGCGAGTGCAGGAGTCCATCAAGCATTGCCACGCCGACGCCCAGGCCCGGGCCATCCTACGTGAAGAGAAGACCGAGGCGCGGTGGTCGTTGCTGATGAAGAACAGTGCCATCAAGCTCAACCTGCTCCGGACGAACATCGCCGCGAAGAAGAGGAACACCGACATGGCTTTTCTGATGGGCGGGGCAGACATGCTCCAGAGCGACGACGAGGAGCTCAGGGCGTGGTACATGGTGGAGCGCGGCCTTATCCTGAATCAGATGTGGACGGCAACGCCGACGATGCCAACGACGCAAGCTCCCGCGCCCACGACCACACGGACGCCAAGCCCGAACGACGCCTCTACGTCGCCGCCCAGCAGTGCCGAAGCCGCGCCGACACATCCCAGCACCGAAGCAGCTCCGACACCGCCGAGCCCGCGCACGCCGACTCCGCCAACGCCTGGAGCCGACCCCGCCGAGTGAATCATGCACGCGAACTTGCGGCGTGCGGCGCTCTGTTTTTTGTAACGCCAGGCTACGTACGATCGCCGGATTTGTGGCGTCTTTTGTGGGCGGGAACGACCAAGTTTTAAATTTCCCGCATCCTGGGGCCGGCGCTTGGGGGCGTGACTGGGAGCTAGGTTGCCCCCAGGGGCCGAACTAGCGCCGGCACGCCTCCAGGCCGCTCTATTTAGGCGCCCTGGGGGGCCAAACGGCTGGAGATGCCCTTACCGTGGCCCGCCTCACCAGCGTCATCACTGCCGGCTTGTCTCGCGCTGGCACTGCCCCGTCCGCGCCGACTGCAACCTGCCTCGACCGGCGCGGCCTTGAGCCAGATCCTGCCTCACCGGGTCACCCTCGCAACGCCCTGCGCCGCCGCATGAGCCGGCCTTGAGTCTTCGTTCGCCGTCCGCGCCTTTCGCCGGCGACGCCTGTCTTCCACCCGCTGCTGCGCCGGATTGAGTCGCCCAAACCTCACTTCAAGTCGCCGTCGGATCCCCTCCTTGCGCCTCTTCCTTGCTGCGAGAGCCGCCCCATTGCCGTGAGTCACCGCCAACGGAGAGCCGCTGTCCTGCGCTTAGCCGCTGTTCTCTGCCGCCATGGGATCGACCCGCCCAGCCAGGTCCTCCGCCTCTGAGCGCCTCCTCTTCCGCGCCGTGTTAGAGAGCCTTTATCACGGTCTCTCGCCTCTGCCATGGTCGGGTGCGTCCGCTATGAGCCGCTGTTGGCACACCACGTCTCGACCTTGAGCTGCCCGCGTCCACTGTGCGCTGCCACCGCCAAGTGGTTGACCAGCCGTTGAGGCCGTTCCCCGCACGCCTCCGCAGAGGATGCACATCGAGCCACCGGTGTTCGTTGGCCCTGTGCCCCTGCCCCTGCTCTCGAATCACGTTGGGTCACTATACGCCGAACCGTCGGGCCTGTCTGAAACACACCTGTGAAGCTGAAACTGTGAAAGGTCGTCATTTGGGGACACAGCGATGGGTTGTTAATATTATTAAGGAAAAGCTATGTGATGGCCCGTATTTTAGGCCAAGAGATATGGCTTGTGATCTCCAAGTGGAGTATGGACTATCCCTAAATTACTCACAGGCTTGACGTGGAAGATCAATTGTTCACAGAGAATTTTATGACATGTATAAAGAGCCATGCATCCAGTTACTAATGGAGAAAAATGGATTACGAAGCAAAGTACCATCGGTGTTGCCTGACAGTCATGATGGATATTGCATGGATTTTCTTATTGAAGCATTTAAAGGGTAATTGGACGGTGAGTGGACTAAAGAAGCACGAGATGCTATGGTTGAACTGGGCTGTATTTTCATGCCAACATGTGTTGCAGAAGCTGGTCCACGCCCGTACATCCACGTCGGGATTCCTCCAGAGAGCTTCTGTTCGCTTCACCTGCCTCAGACCCGCCGCTCTAAGTACTGGGTCATTGAGCGCCGCCTCCGCTCTGTTGACCTGCCTTGTTGCTCACTTCCGCGGCCTTCTGCTAAAGACCCGCTGCCGTCGTCGTGGTTACGCCCCAGGTCGCCGGTTTACCTGAGCCGCCGGGGCTAATTGAATCGCCGGTCTGCTTGAGCCTCCAGGGGTTATATTGAGTTGCCTATCTGCCTAAACTGCCTCTGTCATGTTGAAAGGGATCATCTGTGAATGAATCAGGTGATATCTTTCTAAATATATTTTATTGGCACATGTTATTTTTTTCAAAAACAAATTACTTTGATTTGTATATTCTTATATACAGGATCATTATTCATTACAAAATGTGGTTTATACCACGGGTATGGAGCACGGGTTGATAATATCCTGCCTGGCGATAGTCCGAGACATATTACATGATGAATGGACGCACACAAGTCGCCGCTCTTGCGGCCCAGTCTACATCGACTTGCCGGGATCGCGTTTGGTCATTGTTCAATGGACGTGCACAAAGTCGCCGCCTCTGCGGACCCGGTCTACATTAACTCGCCCGTCTGTGCCGGTTTACGACACCGGTGCCGATTTTCCGCGTCCGCACTGGCTTACAATGTCGCGGCCGATTCATTTATCTGTGCCGCCTCTGATGTTGCGGTCGTCCTTGTCGTCCGTCTCTCGCGGCCTGGTCTACATCAACATACCTGGCCGCATCTGTCTGCATGAGTTGTTTATTGGGTATGAGCAAGTCACAGCTTGGGTAGCCCGGTTTTCTTTCAAATTGGAGGCAAATTATCATAAACCGCCGTTTGCACTGGATGGCTCAATGGGCAGGCGCACAAGTCGCCGCCACTACAGTTTTGGTTAAACTTCAAATCGCCAGTTGGAAGGAACCATTGGCCGAGTTGCTGACACGGCTCGTATGGGATCATTTATAACCCGCCGCAGTCACCTCAACTTTCAATGGATTCACATCGCATTATCAGCATCAATGATATACACCTTCTGCTATGATCAAACACGGAGAATCTCAAGCCAACTCCTCAAGTCACCTTGAGACTCGGGGGCTACAATGATATGATTCAGCTATATGCCGGTTTTTCAGTGAAGTCAAGAACCCCAGGATGTTGGAGAGAAAGATAACTCGGTCCCGGAGGCTACTGTTATATTGATGAACATTTAAAGGCCGTCAGAAATATTCCGGCTCACAATGATGCTTCCGGTTTATAGTCCGGTTTAAGGGGAATCCCGTCTCCCACACAGGGATGAAGCCCTTAGTATCTGGTTCAAATCCGGTTTAAGAGGAAACTATCTCTTGCAAATCTCTGAAGCTCTCAAATCCGGTTTAAAAATGTCCGGTTCAAAAAGGAATTAACTTCTCGCAAGTTTGAGTTTAAGGGCCGTCAGAAAATTTCCGGCTAAAAATGAAGATTCCGGTTTAAAATCCGGTTCAAGGGAAAGATGTCTCCCACAAAGCTTTGAAGCTCCCAATATCCAGTTCAAAATCCCGGTTCAAGAAAGATTTTATCTCTTGCAAAAAGTTAAAGGGTGCCAAAGAGGACCTGCTGCCATGATGCGCGGTTCAAATATGGGTATCATGCCTTAATGGCTTATCATATTATTGATCACTTGGGGGCTTGGTCGTATCCGAACCATAGCTACACCTCTTGATCGGCGCAATGCCACAATATCACTTGGGGGCTTGGTCGCGTCCGAACCATAGCAACGCCATTTGGTAGGCGAAAAGCCACAACATCACTTGGGGACTTGGTCATGTCTGAACCATAGTCATGCCTCTTGATCGGCCTAGTGCCACAGCATCACTTGGGGGCTTTGGTCGAACCCGAACCATCGCTACACCTCTTGATCGGCGTAATGCCAACACATCATTTGGGGACCTGGCTGACTTGAACCATAGCTACGCCTGTTGGGGGCTTGGTCGTGTCCGACCATGGTAATGCCTCTTGATCGGCTTAAAGCCTCATTTGCAAATGATTTTTCTTTGCCTTTGCTTGAATTCTGTTCTTTTTTGCTAAAGACCTTTTACTTCTATTGCGTTTCTAAACCGACATTGTTAATTTGGTTCGACTGTCAATTACAAATTGGCGGAACACGGTCAAATCTTAATCCGGAGACTATCTGCCCGGTTTGATTTTATGTTACCATCTTATTACGGAGTAAACCGGTGTTCATTAACCTGGCTTGACTTTCAACTACAAGTTGTCAGTACATGACTAATTATAATCCGGCGATTATTAACCCAGTCTGGTTTCGATTATAAGTCGCCAGTATTATATATGGTTAATCCGGTGTTTATCACAACCCGGTACGGTTTATTATAAACCGAAACAATATGGAAGGAGTTATCAGTACTCAAAATTTGGGTTATTACCTTTACTAAAAAAAGTTGGTAAACCAACAATGTGATTCAATGTCACAGGTATGATATATTTCATATTTGATTATTCTTAAGTGTAGCCTTGGTTATCAACCCAGGTTATATGTTGGGCATTTGACCCGTCCGGCGTAAACCGCCAGGACACTTTAAACTTGTTGTATGCAGAAACAGGTTGAATAAAGTATGATGATAAATTATCCGGTGTTTATTAAACCGGCCTGGCTTTCGACTATATGTCGCCAGTATGATGATAAATTATCCGGTGTTTATTAAACCGGCCTGTCTTTAAGACGATAAGTCGCCAGTATATGATGAGAAATTATCCGGTGTTTATTAAATCGACCTGGCTTTGGACTATAAGTCGCCAGCATATATTTGGATTACGCCATTGGAATCATGCGCTTATAAATCATTGGATTATATTATTCAAATAGCAAACATGGCTGGATTTTTATTATGGTTATTAATATTATGATTGAGGTTTTCAAAGTCGCTTTAGCGCAATGGATATGAATATGATTTATTCTGCAATGGAAGGAATAAAGTCCCAAGTCACTGCAGGCTTACGACCCGGCACTTGGGGGCTACATTATTCAAAGTTGAGATTATATCAAATATGCAAGTCTCATGTCGTTTCGAGCATGCACCATGACACTTGGGGGCTAATGCAAAGTAATTTTTTGCTCATCTTATTGAAGACCTGACTCATCATATCATAATGAGCCGGCCCTTGGGGGCTACCAATTGCTCCTGTCAACAATTCAAGTCTACATGATCATATCTACAAAGTCCCTGCTCATTATTGCATAATGACCTGGCCCTTGGGGGCTACATTGGTTGAAGTTTTTATGAGTATAAGGCAATTACAAGTCCCAGGTTGCTGCAAGCATAACAACCCGGCACTTGGGGGCTACATATGTGGAATATTCAGTTGTGACTAGTAACTGAGATGAACAATCTGGATTTCTTCAAGGTTGCAACATTTATATTGACACAAGTCTTAAGCTATCATTATTTTCTCCTCTTAAGACTTGGGGGCTATAGGTAATATGCATATAAAGGAGGAACATCTTCAAATTCTCAGTTTTTGGCAAATCAGGAAGATTAATTGTGTGAACCGGCGTTGGCAACAATCATAACCCGGCGTCTATAAATGGTCATAATCCGGGATCATCAGTTTTTATAGCCCGGCCATTTTGGTAATGTTAAACCGGCAAGTTTTTACATCTTCAAACCGGCTGAATATCAGATGAATATTTCAAGACCAATATTTCTTAAACCGGCACTTTGGAAGCCGAATCAAGTGGATTATTCTTCACAATATTTTTCTATGAGAAACCAATGTCAGCAAATTGAGTGTGACGCTGGCTTATTGACCTAGATTTTCTAGAAGGAGGAAATGACAAGATGAAACTTTTTCTTATGTAACAGCTCAAACCCAAATCGGAGAAATATGTCTTCATAGGATACCCAAAGGATACTGTTGGGTACACCTTCTATCACAGATCCGAAGGCAAGTTATTCATTGCTGAGAATGGATCCTTTCTAGAGAAGGAGTTTCTCTCGAAAGAAGTGAGTGGGAGGAAAGTAGAACTTGATGAGGTAACTGTACCTGCTCCCTTATTGGAAAGTAGTTCATCACAGGAAGCTAATGATGATGATCATGTAACTTTAGATCAAGTTACTACCGAACCTCGTAGGTAAACCAGAGTGAGATCCGCACCAAAGTGGTATGGTAATCCAGTTCTGGAGGTCATGTTACTTGACCATGACGAGCCTACGAACTATGAGGAAGCGATGATGAGCCCAGATTCCGCGAAATGGCTTGAGGCCATGAAATCTGAGATGAGATCCTTGTATGAGAACAAAGTATGGACTTTGATTGACTTGCCCAATGATCGGTGAGCCATTGAGATTAAATGGATCTTCAAGAGGAAGACGGACGCTGATAGTAGTGTTACTATCTACAAAGCTAGAATTATCGCAAAAAGGTTTTCGACAAGTTCAAGGTGTTGACTACGATGAGAGTTTCTCACTCGTATCTATGCTTAAGTCTGTCCGAATCATGTTAGCAATTGCCGCATTTTATGAAATCCGGCAAATGGATAAACAAAACTGCATTCCTTAATGGATTTATTAAAGAAGAGTTGTATATGATACAACCACAAGGTTTTGTCAATCCTAAAGGTGCTAACAAAATGTGCAAGCTCCAGCGATCCATCTATGGACTGGTGCAAGCATCTCGGAGTTGGAATATGCGCTTTGATGAGATGATCAAAGCATATAGTTTTATACAGACTTGTGGTGAAGCCTGTATTTACAAGAAAGTGAGTGGGAGCACTATAGCATTTCTGATAAGTATATGTATAACATATTGTTGATCGGAAATAATGTAGAATTATTCTGCAAAGCATAAAGGAGTGTTTTGAAAGAAGTTTTTCAAAGAAAGACCTCGGTGAAGCTGCTTACATATTAAGCATCAAGATCTATAGAGATAGATCAAGACGCTTGATAAGTTTTTTCAATCAGTACATACCTTGACAATATTTTGAAGTAATTCAAAAATGGAACAGTCAAAGAAAGAGTTCTTGGCTGTGTTACAAGGTGTGAAATTGAGTAAGACTCAAAGCCCGACCACGGCAGAAGATAGAAAGAGAATGAAAGTCATTCCCTATGCCTCAGCCATAGGTTCTATAAAGTATGCCATGCTGCGTACCAGATCTATTGTATACCCTACACTGTGTTAAGCAAGGGAGTACAATAGTGATCTAAGAGTAGATCACTAGACATCGGTCAAAATTATCCTTAGTGGAATAAGGAAATATTTCTCAATTATGGAGGTGACAAAAGGTTCGTCGTAAAAAGTTACGTCGATGCAAGTTTTGACACAGATCTGGATGACTCTAAGTCTCGATCTAGATACGTATTGAAAGTGGGAGCAATTAGCTAGAGTAGCTCCATGCAGAGCATTGTAGACATAAAATTCGCAAAATACTTACAGATCTGTATGTGAGAGACCCGTTGACTAAAATTATCTCACAAGCAAAACATGATCACACCTTAGTACTCTTTGGGTGTTAATCACATAAACGATGTGAACTAGATTACTGACTCTAGTAAACCCTTTGGGTATAGGTCACATGACGATGTGAACTATGGGTGTTAATCACATGGTGATGTGAACTATTAGTGTTGAATCACATGGCGATGTGAACCAGATTATTGACTCTAGTGCAAGTGGGAGACTGAAGGAAATATGCCCTAGAGGCAATAATAAAGTTATTATATATTTCCTTATATCATGATAAATGTTTATTATTCATGCTAGAATTGTATTAACCGGAAACATAATACATGTGTGAATACATAGACAAACAGAGTGTCACTGGTATGCCTCTACTTGACTAGCTCGTTAATCGAAGATGGTTATGTTTCCTAACCATGAACAAAAGAGTTGTTATTTGATTAATGGGATCACATCATTAGAAGAATGATGTGATTGACATGACCCATTCCATTAGCTTAGCACCCGATCATTTAGTATGTTGCTATTGCTTTCTTCATGACTTATACATGTTCCTATGACTATGAGATTATGCAACTCCTGTTTGCCGGAGGAACACTTTGTGTGCTACCAAACGTCACAACGTAACTGGGTGATTATAAAGGAGCTCTACAGGTGTCTCCAAAGGTACATGTTGGGTTGGCGTATTTCGAGATTAGGATTTGTCACTCCGATTGTCAGAGAGGTATCTCTGGGCCCTCTCGGTAATGCACATCACATAAGCCTTGCAAGCATTGCAACTAATAAGTTAGTTGCGAGATGATATATTACGAAATGAGTAAAGAGACTTGCCGGTAACGATATTGAACTAGGTATTGAGATACCGACGATCGAATCTCGGACAAGTAACATACCGATGACAAAGGGACAACGTATGTTGTTATGCGGTCTGACCGATAAAGATCTTCGTAGAATATGTGGGAGCCAATATGAGCATCCAGGTTCCGCTATTCGTTATTGACCGGAGACGTGTCTCGGTCATGTCTACATTGTTCTCGAACCCGTAGGGTCCGCACGCTTAAGGTTTCGATGACAGTTATATTATGAGTTTATGAGTTTTGATGCACCGAAGTTAGTTCGGAGTGCCAGATGTGATCACGGACATGACGAGGAGTCTCGAAATGGTCGAGACATAAAGATTGATATATTGGACGGCTATATTCGGACACCGGAAGTGTTCCGGGTGATTTCGGAGAAAACCGGAGTGCCGGAGG
>NC_041388.1:13258959-13275759 GCF_002162155.2 Triticum dicoccoides
GGGCCCTAATGGAGAGAGAGAGGGGCGGCCAGGGTGGGCCGCGCGCCCCCTCCCCCTCTGCTCCGAATTGGACTAGGAGAGGGGGGGCGGCTCCCCCCTTTCCTTCTCCCTCTCCCCCTTCCTTTCCCCCTCCTAGTAGGAGTAGGAAAGAGGGGAGTCCTACTCCTACTAGGAGGAGGACTCCTCCTTCTTGGCGCGCCCTAGGGCCGTCCGGCCTCCTCCCCTTGCTCCTTTATATACGGGGGCAAGGGGCACCCCTAGACACACAAGTTGATCTTCAAGATCGTTCTCTTAGCCGTGTGCGGTGCCCCCCTCCACCATAGTCCTTGATAATATTGTAGTGGTGCTTAGGTGAAGCCCTGCGACAGTAGAACATCAAGATCGTCAACACGCCGTCGTGCTGACGGAACTCTTCCCCGACACTTTGCTGGATCGGAGTCCGGGGATCATCATCGAGCTGAATGTGTGCTAGAACTCGGAGGTGCCGTAGTTTCGGTGCTTGATCGGTCGGGCCGTGAAGACGTACGACTACATCAACCGCGTTGTCATAACGCTTCCACTGTCGGTCTACGAGGGTACGTAGACAACACTCTCCCCTCTCATTGCTATGCATCACCATAATCTTGCGCGTGCGTAGGAATTTTTTTGAAATTACTACGTTCCCCAACACAAAGTATTTCTTATCATAACATTGATTCTTTGATTGTGGGTTATCAAGATCAACAGCAGGTTCAATTTCTATATCATTATCATTACTAGGTTGAGCATCATCATGAACATTATTATTAACATTATCACTAGTTTCAGTTTCATTACCACGTTGTGTTTCAGCATAAGAAATAGAAATATGATTTGGATTCTCAGGTGTTTCAACAATAGGATCACTAGAAGCATGCAAAGTCCTATCATTTTTCTTTTTCTTCTTTTTAGAAGAACTAGGTGCATCTAAATTATTTCTCTCAGAATCTTGCTCAATTCTCTTAGGATGGACTTCAGGATACAAAGGTTCCTGAGTCATTCTACCACCTCTAGTCATAACTCTAACAGCATTATCATTATTCTTACTATTCAATTCATTGAGCAAATCATTTTGAGCTTTAAGTACTTGTTCTACTTGAGTGGTAACCATAGAAGCATGTTTACTAATAAGTTTAAGTTCACCTTTGACATTAGCCATATAATCACTCAAGTGTCCAAGCATATTTGAATTATATTTCAGTTGTCTACCAAAATAAGCATTAAAGTCTTCTTGCTTAGCCATAAATTTATCAAACTCATCTAAGCATGGGCTAGCAAATTTAGTAAATGGGATTACAACTTTATCATATCTATAGAGAGAATTTACCTTTACTACCTGTGTCGGGTTATCAAGACATGAGTTTCTTCAATAGGTAAAGGATTTGGATTATATGTTTCTTCAACAGGCGGTAAATTAAGACCATGTATTTCTTCAATAGGAGGTAAATTCTTAACATTTTCAGCTTTAATACCCTTTTCTTTCATAGATTTCTTTGCCTCTTGCATATCTTCAGGACTGAGAAATAGAATACCCCTCTTCTTCGGAGTTGGTTTAGGAATAGGCTCAGGAATTGGCTCCGGGGGTGTCCAATTATTTTCATTTGTCAACATATTATTCAATAGAATTTCAGCTTCATCCAGTGTTCTTTCCCTGAAAACGGAACCAGCACAACTATCCAGGTAATCTCTGGAGGCATCGGTTAGTCCATTATAAAAGATATCAAGTATTTCATTTTTCTTAAGAGGATGATCAGGCAAAGCATTAAGTAATTGGAGAAGCCTCCCCCAAGCTTATGGGAGACTCTTTTCTTCAATTTGCACAAAATTATATATATATCCCTTAAAGGAGCTTGTTTCTTATCAGCAGAGAAATATTTAGAAGAGAAGTAATAAATCATATCCTGGGGACTACGCACACAACCAGGATCAAGAGAATTAAACCATATCTTAGCATCACCCTTTAATGAGAACGGAAATATTTTAAGGATGTAAAAGTAGTGAGTTATCTCATCTTTAGTGAATAGGGTGGCTATATCATTCAGTTTAGTAAGATGTGCCACAACAGTTTCAGATTCATAACCATGAAAAGGATCAAATTCAACCAAAGTAATTATATCAGGATCAACAGAGAATTCATAATCCTTATCAGTAACAAAGATAGGTGAAGTAGCAAAAGCAGGGTCATGTTTCATTCTAGCGTTTAGAGATTGCTTACTCCATTTAGCTAATAATCTTTTAAGTTCAGTTCTATTTCTGCAAGCTAAAATAGCTAAAGAAGCATCTTGATCAAAAACATTACCCTTAGGAATGGCAAGTGGTTCTTCATCATCACTTTCATCAGTATCATTAGATTCAATATTTTCAATTTCTCTAGCCCTAGCAAGTTGTTCATCAAGAAAGTCACTAAGTGGCATAGTAGTATCAGACATAGAGGTAGTTTCATCATAAGTATCATGCATAGCAGAAGTGGCATCATCAATAACATGCGACATATCAGAACGAATAGCAGAAGCAGGTGTAGGTGTCGCAAGCTTACTCAAAACAGAAGGTGAATCAAGTGCAGAGCTAGATGGCAGTTCCTTACCTCCCCTCGTGGTTGAGGGGTAGATCTTGGTTTTTGGATTTCTCAAGTTCTTCATAATGATAAGCAGATATATATCCCAAGTGACTCAAAGAATAGAGCTATGCTCCCCGGCAACGGCGCCAGAAAATAGTCTTGATAACCCACAAGTATAGGGGATCGCAACAGTTTTCGAGGGTAGAGTATTCAACCCAAATTTATTGATTCAACACAAGGGGAGCCAAAGAATATTCTCAAGTATTAGCAGCTGAGTTGTCAATTCAACCACACCTGGAAACTTAATATCTGCAGCAAAGTGTTTAGTAGCAAAGTAATATGATAGTAGTGATAACGGTATCAAAAGGTAACAATAGTAAAAGTAATGTTTTGGTATTTTGTAGTGATGATAGCAATAGCAATGGAAAAGTAAATAAGCGAAGAACAATATATGGAAAGCTCATAGGCAATGGATCGGTGATGGAGAATTATGCCGGATGCGGTTCATCATGTAACAGTCATAACCTAGGGTGACACAGAACTAGCTCCAATTCGTTGATATAATGTAGGCATGTATTCCGAATATAGTCATATGTGCTTATGGAAAAGAACTTGCATGACATCTTTTGTCCTACCCTCCCGTGGCAGCGGGGTCCTTACGGAAACTAAGGGATATTAAGGCCTCCTTTTAATAGAGAACCGGAACAAAGAATTAACACATAGTGAATACATGAACTCCTCAAACTGTGGTCATCACTGGTAAGTATCCCGATTATTGTCACTTCGGGGTTAACGCATCGTAACACATAATAGGTGACTATAGACTTGCAAGATAGGATCAAGAACACTCATATATTGATGAAGACATAATAGGTTCAGATCTGAAATCATGGCACTCGGGCCCTAGTGACAAGCATTAAGCATAGCAAAGTCATAGCAACATCAATCTCAGAACATAGTGGACACTAGGGATCAAACCCTAACAAAACTAACTCGATTACATGATACATCCCATTCAACCCATCACCGTCCAGCAAGCCTACGATGGGATTACTCACGCATGGCGGTGAGCATCATGAAATTAGTGATGGAGGATGGTTGAGGATGATGATGGCGACGGATTCCCCTCTCTGGAGCCCCAAACGGACTCCAGATCAGCCCTCCCGAGAGGTTTTAGGGCTTGGCGGCGGCTCCATATCGTAAAACGCGATGATTTCTTCTCTCTGATTTTTTTCTCCCCGAAACTCAATATATGGAGGTGGAGTTGGAGTCGGAGAGGCAACAGGGGGCCCACGAGGTCGGGGGCGCGCCCCCCACCCTCGTGGCAAGGAGGTGGCCCCCTGGCCTTCATCTTTGGCAGGTATTTTTCTTATTTTCTGAAAAGTGTCTCCGTGAAGTTTCAGGTCATTCCGAGAATGTTTGCTCCTACACATAAATAACACCATGGTAATTCTGTTGAAAACAGCATCAGTCCGGGTTAGTTCCATTCAAATCATGCAAGTTAGAGTCCAAAACAAGGGCAAAACTGTTTGGAAAAGTAGATACGTTGGAGATGTATCAAGCACATGCATATTATATCTATCAAAATCATCATGTGTAATAGTAAAATGCAAACCATCAATATAATCCTTAATAAGGGTAAACTTTTCCGATATAGTGTAGTTGGGAGAATTCAAAAAGATAATAGGACTATCAAGGGTGGGTGCAACAGCAACAATTTCATGTTTAACATAAGGAACTATAGCAAGTTCATCTCCATAAGCATAATTCATATTGGCATCTTGGCCACAAGCATAGCAAGCATCATCAAAAAGGGATATTTCAAATGAATCAACGGGATCATAACAATCATCATAGCAATCATCCTTCGGTAAGCACGAAGCAAAATTAAACAATGTATGAGTTGAAGAGTTACTCTCATTAGAAGGTGGGCATGGGTAGCTAATCCGTTCTTCCTCCTTTTGTTCTTCGCTCTCCTCATCATCTTTTTCATCCAATGAGCTCACGGTTTCATCAATTTCTTCTTCCATAGACTTCTGCAAAATATTAATCTCTTCTTGGACAGCGGAGGAGACCTCGATATATGGTATAACATAGGCATTATAAGCATAATTCTCATAACAATATTCAACTATAGCAAAATTTTCAGACTTGTAAAGAGTAGCATCATACTTTTCAATCGAAGAAGTAATTTCATAAGCACCCTTAAAAGCAACAAATTCCTCAATTTTTTGAACATCATAGTAATTATAAACACCCTTAGCATAAGAAGATACGATTCCATTATCACTAAACAAACATTGGTAGGGAAGGTGTTTCTTAGGGTCTTCAGAACAACAAGTATAATCATATATTTCGCATAAATTCCAAGCATAGCATTGCAAACGATGAATTTGATCCAGTAAACGTTTCCATTTTTCAGATATACGGTGTCGCACATAATAAGCATGCTCATCTAAAGATTTGCCCTCAACTAAGCTAGTTGGGGTTTCAGCACGAGCACATAGGGATCGAAGATGATCCAAGTAATAAGCTTCAGGAGTGTGATAGATTTTGAGTGGTTCTTCAACCATTAGTTCAGTAGGTACAACTATTTTTTTTGGTATTTTGTGTTTCCTACCCATAACTAAAGATAGACAACAACTAAGAACAGTAAATAAAAATTACTTAGTGATAAAGCAAACAAGCACACACGAGAATATTCACCCCACGCTATGGCTCCCCGGCAACGGTGCCAGAAAAAGGTCTTGATAACCCACAAGTATAAGGGATCAATTGTATCCTCTTTCGATAAGTAAGAGTGTCGAACCCAACGAGGACCTAAAGGCAGAACAAATATTCCCTCAAGTTCTATCGATCACCGATACAACTCTACGCACGCTTGATGTTCGCTTTACCTAGAACAAGTATGAAACTAGAAGTATTATGTAGGTGTTTTTGTTTAGGTATGCAAGATAATAAAGAGCATGTAAATAAAAAGTAGGGGTTGTTTAGATAAAGACACAACTAAGTTAGCTTTAGTAGAGAGCTTTTTGTCACAAGAAAGTTATTTGTCCCTAGGCAATCGATAACTAGACCGGTAATCATTATTGCAATTTTATATGAGGGAAAGGCATAAGCTAACATACTTTCTCTACTTGGATCATATGCACTTATGATTGGAACTCTAGCAAGCATCCGCAACTACTAAAGATCATTAAGGTAAAACCCAACCATAGCATTAAAGTATCAAGTCCTCTTTATCCCATACGTAAACAACCTACTTACTCAGGTCTGTGCTTCTTTCACTCACGCCACCCACCATAAGCAAATCATGAACATATTGCAAACCCTACAGCGGGAATCCCTCAAGCTTGCGCGACACGGAGAGCACCACAGGACAGCACCAATAATAAAACATGCAACTCAAACCAATCACGACCATCAATTAACCCATAGGACAAAACGGATCTACTCAAACATCATAGGATAGCCATACATCATTGGGAAATAATATATAGCGTTGAGCACCATGTTTAAGTAGAGATTACAGTGGGTAAAAGAGGGGTTACACCGCTGCATAGAGGGGGGAAGAGTTGGTGATGATGGCGGTGAAGTTGTTGGTGAAGATTGCGGTGATGATGATGGCCCCCGGTGGCACTCCGGCGCCACCGAAAGCGAGGGGGCGAGAGCCCCCCTCCTTCTTCTTCTTCCTTGACCTACTCCCTAGATGGGAGAAGGGTTTCCCCTCTGGTCCTTGGTCTCCATGGCGTGGGAGGGGCGAGAGCCCCTCCGAGATTGGATCTGTCTCTCTGTCTCTCTCTGTTTCTGCGTTCTCTGGTTCTGCCCTTTCACCGTTTCTTTTATATATGGAGATCCGTAACTCCGATTGGACTGAAATCTTCGTCGTGATTTTTTTCCAAACATTAGCTTTCTTGGGGCCGAAGAAAGGCATCAACCGCCTTACGGGGAGCCCACGAGGGTCAGGGGCGCACCCAGGGGGTGGGGCGCGCCCCCCTGCCTCGTGCCTCCCTCGGGCACCGTCTCGCGTGGATTTTTCTTCCCGAATTCTCCAAATATTCCAAAAACATTCTCTGTCCGTTTTTATCCTGTTTAGATTCCGTTTGATATGGGGTTTCTGCAAAACATAAAACATGCAACAAACAGGAACTGGCACTGGGCACTGGATCAATATGTTAGTCCCAAAAGTAGTATAAAAAGTTGCCGAAAGTATATGAAAGTTGAATAATATTGGCATGGAACAATCAAAAATTATAGATACGACGAAGACGTATCAGCATCCCCAAGCTTAATTCTTGCTCGTCCTCGAGTAGGTAAATGATAAAAAAATATAATTTTTGATGTGGAATGCTACCGAGCATAATCTTGATCATGTATCTAATCATGGCAAGAATATTAAGATACGAGTGATTCAAAGCAATAGTCTATCATTTGACATAAAACAATAATACTTCAAGCATACTAACAAAGAAATCATTTATTTTCAAAATAACATGGACAAAGAAAGTTATCCATACAAAATCATATGGTCTGGCTATGCTCCATCTTCACCACACAAAATATTCAAATCATGCACAACCCCGATGACAAGCCAAGCAATTGTTTCATACTTTTGATGTTCTCAAACTTTTTCAACTTTCACGCAATACATGAGCGTGAGCCATGGACATAGCACTATAGGTGGAATAGAATATGATGGTGGAGGTTGTGTGGAGAAGACAAAAAGGGAGAAAGCCTCACATCGACGCGGCTAATCAACGGGCTATGGAGATGCCCATCAATTGATGTCAATGTGAGGAGTAGGGATTGCCATGCAATGGATGCACTACGAGCTATAAGTTTATGAAAGCTCAAACTGGAAACTAAGTGGGTGTGCATTCAACTTGCTTGCTCATGAAGACCTCGAGCATTTGAGGAAGCACATCATCGGAATATACAAGCCAAGTTCTATAATGAAAATTCCCACTAGTATATGAAAGTGATAACTCAGGAGACTCTCTATATGAAGAACATGGTGCTACTCTGAAGCACAAGTGGTAAAACGATAGTAACATTGCCCCTTCTCTCTTTTTCTCTCATTTTTTTGTTTTTTTGTTTTTTTTTTGTTTTTTTGGTGGGCTTCTTTGGCCTCTTTTTTTATTTGGGCTTCTTTGACCTCTTTTATTTATTTTTAAAGTCCGGAGTCTCATCCTGACTTGTGGGGGAATCATAGTCTCCATCATCCTTTCCTTACTAGGGCAATACTCTAATAATGATGGTCATCACACTTTTATTTACTTACAACTCGATATTACAACTCGATACTAGAACAAAATATGACTCTATATGAATGCCTCCGGCGGTGTACTGGGATGTGCAATGATCTAGCGTAGCAATGACATCAAAAAAACAAACAAGCCATGAAAACATCATGCTAGCTATCTTACGATCATGCAAAGCAATATGACAATAAATGCTCAAGTCATGTATATGATGATGATGGAAGTTGCATGGCAATATATCTCGGAATGGCTATGGAAATGCCATGATATGTAGGTATGGTGGTTGTTTTGAGGAAGGTATATGGTGGGATTAAGGTACCGGCGAAAGTTGCGCGATACTAGAGAGGCTAGCAATGATGGAAGGGTGAGAGTGCGTATAATCCATGGACTCAACATTAGTCATAAAGAACTCACATACTTATTGCAAAAATCTATTAGTTATCAAAACAAAGTACTAAGTGCATGCTCCTAGGGGGATAGATTGGTAGGAAAAGACCATCGCTCGTCCCCGACCGCCACTCATAAGGAAGACAATCAATAAATAAATCATGCTCCGACTTCATCACATAACGGTTCACCATACGTGCTTGCTACGGGAATCACAAACCTCAACACAAGTATTTCTACTAATCCACAACTACCCACTAGCATGACTCTAATATCACCATCTTTATATCGCAAAACTATTACAAGGAATCAAACATATCATATTTAGTGATCTACAAGTTTTATGTAGGATTTTATGACTAACCATGTGAATGACCAATTCATGTCATCTCTCTAAATAGATATAAGTGAAGCAAGAGAGTTTAATTCTTTATACAAAAGATATGCCCACGCTCTAACAAATATAAGTGAAGCAAAAGAGCATTCTACAAATGGCAGTTTTCTATGTAAAGAAAAACAGGTAATCCAAACTTCAAATGATATAAGCGAAGCACATGAAGCATTCTATAAATCCATACTCAAAAGATATAAGTGAAGTGCAATGAGCATTCTATAAATCAACCAAGGACTATCTCATACCAGCATTGTGCATAAAAGAAAAATGAAAACTAAATGCAAAAGACGCTCCAAGATTGCACATATCGCATGAACGAAACGAATCCAAAAACATACCGATAATTGTTGAAGAAAGAGGGGGTGCCTTCCGCGGCATCCCCAAGGTTAGACGCTTGAGTATCCTTGAATATTTACTTGGGGTGCCTCGGGCATCCCCAAGCTTGAGCTCTTGCCTCTCTTCCTTCTTCTCCCATCGAGACCTTCTTGATCATCGAACACTTCATCCACATAAAACTTCAACAAAAAACTCGGTAAGATCTGTTAGTATAATAAAGAAAATCACTACTCTAAGTACTGTTGCAAACCAATTCATATTTTGTTTTGACATTGTAGCTACTGTAATATAACTTTTTCATGGCTTAATCCACTGATATAAACCGATAGTTTCATCAAAACAAACAAACTATGCATCAAAAACAGAATCTGTCTAAAACAGAACAGTCCGTAATAATATGAACATTCACCATACTTCTGATACTTGAAAAATTCTGCCAAAATTAGGAAAAATAAAAAATTTGTATAGAAAGACAGTGCAAAAAGAATCAGAACCAATTTACGTTCCAGTAAAAAAATGTAAAATCATGCACTATAGCCAAAGTTTCTTTCCTGCACCGAACAAACCAACAAGCATTGTAAACATCCTAAATGCAAACCTTGGCACATTATTTTTATAATACAATGGAATTGTACAAGGGGATAATTATTTTTGTTGAAAATTTTCGGTAATTAAGATTCACAAAGTTTCCATGGGCATGAACAAAGTTCAAGGACGTCCCCCACTTTAACAATGCTTGTCTATCTCACTTTCACTTTTCTTTTTGAAAAGTTTTGGGTTCCCCTCTTTATTTATTTTTGTTTTTAAACTATATAAAAGCACTCAACAAAAATAAATTACTCTCTAAAACTTCTGGGTTGTCTCCCTGGCAGCGCTTTCTTTAAAGCCATTAAGCTAGGCATATACTGCTCAAGTAATGAATCCACCCGGATCCGAAGGTATATCAAAGCCAATTTTAATTAACAATGATTTGTAATTTAGTAGTGAGCACAAAGTAACATATATCATGCAACAACGAAGTCTAACTCTCTTCCTATGCATCGGCATGTCATAAAAGAACAATTCATGCACACATAGTAAAGCCCAATGCATATTATAAACAGTTTCTTGCAATTTTATCGTATTGGAAACATAGAGAGGTGGAGATGTAGTTCCTCTCTCATAATAATTGCAAGTAGGAGCAGCAAGCACATGCATTTTATATCTATCAAAATCATCATGTGTAATAGTAAAATGCAACCCATCAATATAATCCTTAATAAGGGTAAACTTTTCCGATATAGTGTAGTTGGGAGAATTCAAAAAGATAATAGGACTATCATGCGTGGGTGCAATAGCAACAATTTCATGTTTAACATAAGGAACTATAGCAAGTTCATCTCCATAAGCATAATTCATATTGGCATCTTGGCCACAAGCATAGCAAGCATCATCAAAAAGAGACATTTCAAACGAATCAACGGGATCATAACAATCATCCTTCGGTAAGCACGAAGCAAAATTAAACAATGTATGAGTTGAAGAGTTACTCTCATTAGAAGGTGGGCATGGGTAGCTAATCCGCTCTTCCTCCTTTTGTTCTTCGCTCTTCTCATCATCTTTTTCATCCAATGGGCTCACAGTTTCATCAATTTCTTCTTCCATAGACTCCTGCAAAATATTAATCTCTTCTTGGACAACGGAGGAGACCTCGATATATGGTATAACATAGGCATTATAAGCATAATTCTCATAGCAATATTCAACTATGGCAAAATTTTCAGACTTGTAAAGAGTAGCATCATACTTTTCAATCAAACAAGCAATTTCATAAGCACCCTTAAAAGCAACAAATTCTTCAATTTTTTGAACATCATAGTAATTATAAGCACCCTTAGCATAAGAAGATACGATTCCATTATCACTAAACAAACATTGGTAGGGAAGGTGTTTCTTAGGGTCTTCAGAACAACAAGTATAATCATATATTTCGCATAAATTCCCAGCATAGCAGTGCAAACGATGAATTTGATCCAGTAAACGTTTCCCTTTTTCAGATATACGGTGTCGCACATAACAAGCATGCTCATCTAAAGATTTGCCCTCAACTAAGCTAGTTGGGGTTTCAGCACGAGCACATAGGGATCAAAGATGATCCAAGTAATAAGCTTCAAGAGTGTGATAGAGTTTGAGTGGTTCTTCAACCATTGGTTCAGCAGGTACAACTATTTTTTGGTATTTTGCATTTCCTACCCATAACTAAAGATAGAAAACAACTAAGAACATCAAATAAAAATTACTTAGTGATAAAAGCAGACAAGCACACACGAGAATATTCACCCCACGCTATGGCTCCCCGGCAACGGCGCCAGAAAAAGGTCTTGATAACCCACAAGTATAGGGGATCAATTGTAGCCTCTTTCGATAAGTAAGAGTGTTGAACCCAACGAGGAGCTAAAGGCAGAACAAATATTCCCCCAAGTTCTATCGACCACTGATACAACTCTACGCACGCTTGATGTTCGCTTTACCTAGAACAAGTATGAAACTAGAAGTATTATGTAGGTTGTTGTTGGTTAGGTATGCAAGATAATCAAGAGCATGTAAATAAAAAGTAGGGTATGTTTAGATAAAGACACAACTAAGTTAGCTATAGTAGAGAGCTTTTTGTCACAAGAAAGTTATTTGTCCCTAGGCAATCGATAACTAGACCGATAATCATTATTGCAATTTTATATGAGGGAGAGGCATAAGCTAACATACTTTCTCTACTTGGATCATATGCACTTATGATTGGAACTCTAGCAAGCATCCGCAACTACTAAAGATCATTAAGGTAAAACCCAACCATAGCATTAAAGTATCAAATCATCTTTATCCCATACGTAAACAACCTACTTAGTCGGGTCTGTGCTTCTGTCACTCACGCCATCCACCATAAGCAAATCATGAACATATTGCAAACCCTACAGCGGGAATCCCTCACGCTTGCGCGACACGGAGAGCACCACAGGACAGCACCATGTCGAGGAGCTAAAGGTCTTGATTGGTTTGAGTTGCATGTTTAAGTAGAGATTATTACAGCGGGTAAAAGAGGGGTTACACCGCTGCATAGAGGGGGGAAGAGTTGGTGATGATGGCGGTGAAGTTGTTGGTGAAGATTGCGGTGATGATGATGGCCCCCGGTGGCACTCCGGCGCCACCGAAAGCGAGGGGGAGAGAGCCCCCCTCCTTCTTCTTCTTCCTTGACCTCCTCCCTAGATGGGAAAAGGGTTTCCCCTCTGGTCCTTGGTCTCCATGGCATGGGAGGGGCGAGAGCCCCTCCGAGATTGGATCTGTCTCTCTGTCTCTCTCTGTTTCTGCGTTCTCTGGTTCTGCCCTTTCACCGTTTTTTATATATGGAGATCCGTAACTCCGATTGGACTGAAATCTTTACCGTGATTTTTTTCCAAAAATTAGCTTTCTTGCGGCCGAAGAAGGGCATCAACCGCCTTACGGGGAGCCCACGAGGGTCAGGGGCGCGCCTAGGGGGTGGGGCGCGCCCCCTGCCTCATGCCTCCCTCGGGCACCGTCTCGCGTGGATTTTTCTTTCGGAATTCTCTAAATATTCCAAAAATATTCTCCTTCCATTTTTATCCCGTTTGGATTCCGTTTGATATGGAGTTTCTGCGAAACATAAAACATGCAACAAACAGGAACTGGCACTAGGCACTGGATCAATATGTTAGTCCCAAAAATAGTATAAAAAGTTACCAAAAGTATATGAAAGTTGAATAATATTGGCATGGAACAATAAAAAATTATAGATACGACGGAGACGTATCACGTAGCACGTGAAAAACATCTATACCACAAGGCCTGTGTGTGTCCAGTGCTTAGTTTTCTCTTTAATTTATCGTTTGTGTAACAGATAGTACCGTTTCACCACGCTGGCCTGGCTGGCCATGTTCAAGTTTTTCACCATTGAGCCCTCTCCACATTCTCTCGTCCATTCCGGTTTCAACTCTCTTTGTCAATGGGACATCTTTCTTCCTGAGTTTCCTTTCCATTCCCACAGTGAGGGGTGCGGGGAGGGGGCACGTCAAGTTTACTTTGCGTCACAGGTTTTGTTAGATGAAGTGTGCTCCAAAAGTTGATCCCGAGCCGCCAAATATTTCGGATGGGAAGGCAAGATATGGATGACGCACCATAATGTATGTGTGGCGATAGCGACCGTACGGTGACTCTGCTAAAGATGTTTTTGCTATATGCGCTCCATACGGCAGTTATTATGCAGATTTAGTGTTTTGACGACTCTGCTAGAGTTGCTCTCATGAGGTGCTGCCTCCGCTGAACCCTCAATGACAAGTGGGGTGATTTCCACCTTAGAGTGATGATGTGGCTAAAATCATGCACGTCAACACAAAACATGGTTTGACCGAAGAATGGCACTACCAAGGACCAAATCTACCCGACACTAAAAGTTTACGGTAAAATTTGCACCTAAAAAAACAGGGACCATAGAAGAAACACTTGGAGATAAGTTGAGAGATAAAAAAATCTTTGTGTGAAAGGAGGCATACTACCGATTCCAAACATGTGACATTTTCTCTTGAACCGGGTTCCCCCTTTCCACTCTAAGCATAGGAAAATGCAAAGTCTTACCGAACTGGGATATACGAGACGGGAAAGAGGAATGCGAGTTCGAGCATTCCCAGGAAGCCCATTGCATACACCCCTTATCGGATCCCATACCACGGGGCAAAAATCTGACAACCTGAAACCACTTAGAAGTTTAGAAACTACACTATTATAGATAGGTAACAACAGAATACCCAAACAGATAACATGCATCACCATTCCGAGACACAACTAGGCTATCGCGAAAAAAAGGTCCAGCTTTTCATAGGGATGACCTTCTTTCCACCTCTAGCCATTCTTCAATTGTTCCCTCCCTTGATCATACCTTGGCACATACGAATAAGATTGGCCATCGTAGACCTGAGCAACATCGCCCCAACCTTTAGCTCCACAACATATTCAGCCTTCTGAAGTCCTGCCTAAGACAACAATAATAAGCAAGCGGAGAATACAACTTCAAATGGGACACAATCATCTTTTTCTTAAATCTACCTTTGTTCCTGGCATTCCAGATAGCCCAGCATATAGCTGCCAAACCAACTGTATAAAATATCCTCCCATCCGGTAAAATGCAAAACACCAAGGATAATATTGCTAAAGGGAGTTTGGAAAACAATATGTGCCAAAATCAAACCCTGCACATCCCCCCAAAAAAACTCTAGCTATCAAAAAAGTAAAAAAAAAGATGTTTTGAAGTTTCAACTTGATTACAAAACAAGCAAAACGGGAGGCCAGTTCTTTTTACTGATCACCTCCCAAGTAAGCGCTGCATTTTCAAACAATTGCCATAAGAGAATTTGAATTTTCAAAGGAAGTTTCACTTTCCAAATTCATTTATAGTTGTCCCAGCTAAATCATTTTGAGCCATTGATATATATATTTTTAGTGGGAAAGTATTTCCTTTCCCCAACTACCACACAGATTCATCAAGATTCTCCTTATTTGCCAGGTTACCCACTTTATTCACAATATCGCCCAATGAGTTAACATAATATGATTCAACCTCCTTCGAAAAGATAGACTATGATCCATATCAGCAATAGAATCAACAGTACGGTCCTAGTTAAAACATATATCCAAAAAAACAGGATATAACTCACTCATATTTTTCTTATCAAAATAGACATCGTTCCATAATCTTGCAATGTGACCACATTTCAAATTTAATTTTTGCCCCACCATGTAAAGATCTTTTACCTTCATAATGGATTTTCAACAAGGAGAATCAGTAACCCTAGGCTTGACATTCGCCACAGTTTTGTTATGAATATCAAGCTTTCTTAATTTTTGTCGCAGAGCATCTTTGTTATCAAGTTTCCACTACCATTTAACCAGGAGGCTAATTTATTAAGGCAATCCACCGCCAAGCTAAACAAAAAAAGGTGACAATGGGTCACCTTGGTACACCCCTTTGGCACTTTGATGGTACGAACCCATCTCACCATTCAATTTAACACTAATAGTCCCATTAAACAAAAACTTGCTGCACCCACTTAATCCATCTATCGTCAAAACCCCTCATACTTTGACAATCAATGAGGAAATTCCGATATACCTTGTCATATGCCTGCTCGAAATCCAGTTTCAAACAATGCCCACTTGTTTCTTAACATGAGTACAATTCAGGATTGCATGAAAAGACATTATGCCGTCCAAACATGTGACATAACAACGGGCAAGAAAACAACATGTTTTTGGCTAGCAGGCTCTTGTGAGGGAGAAGCCCTCCCAACAAAAACCAACAAAGTCCAGTTTCTAGCAGTGAGATAGAGACCGAAAGTATCATGAACGAAGGAGACCCGCACACACATAATCGTCACCGTATCACGGCATATCTCTTTAAAGTAGAGAAAAACGACCGGATTAAGAAAAAACAATCAAGTACTACTGCCAGTACTCATCATGCACCAACTTAATTAAGAGTAATGCTCCAGGTATAAACGAGTTACAATGTTTTACAAAGAGGATTAATTTGATTGGTCAATAGGTGGGGAGGCGGTCCACCCCCCTTAAAATCAAAGAGGGAGGGGGCAAGTTTATGGTTGGTTAGTAGATGAAAAAAATCCTAATCAACATGTAATTATGTGTAACTCTTTGTATGTTTAGCATTATTGCTTAATTAATAGTATAATCCAAACTAGCAACCCAATCAGCAACGGGGGCTTACAGAGATATATGCTGATACGTTGCGTGCGTAGACCGTGAGCCAATAGTCGTCTGCTCCGACAAATCTTTTAATTAACAATGCTTGCTGATAAGTAATTAAACTAGGTGGCACGAGTAAAGTAACAAGATGTCACTAACCATGCACCTCATGCATTGGAGTTTTTGTTTCTCTATCTACAACCGTCGTATGAGAACAAACGGAACAGGTTGTGCAAGACACGGCGCCAGTAATCCGAGAAACAAAGGAGAATGGTCATGCAATTTATCAAACGGACGAGAGATTATATTTCTAAGTCACCGTTGAGAACCGTTCATTTAGAGCATTTTGAGTCATGCAAATACAAAGAAATAAAGATCTCGAAATGATAAAGATGACCATTTGTAAGCCAACCGAGAACTTCCTAAAGAATTACTTCCTCCGTTCCTAAACATTTGTCTTTCTAGATATTTCAACAAGTGACTATATACGAAGCAAAATGAATGAACCTACACTCTAAAATATGTCTACATACATCCATATGTTGTAACCATTTGAAATGTCTAGAAAGACAAATATTTAGGAACGGAGGGAGTATTATTTTTAACACAATAGAGACGCAAGTGCTCATATAAACGCGCATAGACTCATTCGTATGAATGCACACACGCACACTCCATCCCTATAAGCACCTCCGATAGATTGAGCCGGCATGCCATCTTGAGATTTTACTAAGTCGTCATAGGCTTGCCTTAGTTATCTTTTTTTTTGGAAAAGAAGGTTAAAACACCCAGCCGCTGTCACTCCCGGCCAGCATGTGGGCTACTAGATCGTGACAAAATAAGAGGTGTGTGCCGCACACCCACTAGTCAATAGTTTTAGCTCATACTTCCTCTGTCCCATAATATATTTAAATTTGCTTTAGTTATTGCACATCTAAGTGATTCAATCAAGTATAGACAGAGAAAGAAAAGTAGAAAGGAAATATCCACACGAATCTTCGTGTAAAATCAATGACATGGGACTTAGATATGCAATAATTATGACACACCTAGATGTGCTTTAGAAAAATTGTAATATATAATGTTATTATCAATAACGTTTT
>NC_041388.1:13275946-13291035 GCF_002162155.2 Triticum dicoccoides
TCGCAAGGTACAAAGTGAATTAGCTGGTGTTCTAAGACCAGCTAGCAATCATGCATAGAAGCCACGCAGAACCATGGATTGTAATTCTGAATGAACGACCACACCTGCAGACATCTGAGGATTTTGTTTTGCTAACGCACGAATGGATTAGCTCGATGCATGATGATTTAGTATAGGCCTTTTACAGCCAATCGATGTTTCGGTGGTGGAAGCGCGGGAGCCTTGGAGTCTGAGCGCGGGAGCTCAAAGATTCCTTTCTTGCTCCCTATTGGTTAATCCGGTCATCCCATGGATTGCCCCCATCGAGTCAATCACAGCCGTTTATATTTTTTTGATCCGACGATAGAGAACCCATGTCACGCGGATCACGCCCGGTCAATTCTTTCACCGCTCCCACCTAAGTATTTTTTAATGATTATTATTGATTATTGATTTGGAAAATCAATATCTTCCCCTATTATAATATATAATAATAAAGCAGGCATTGCTTCTGGTCGTCCGTCGTCGTTGCGGTTTTGCAAAAAAGCCCCTTAGTTTACATAAAATCAACCCACAATCCCTGTTTTAGTGGCACCCTGAGAAAATGTTTTACTTTTACAAATACAACCCTGCATTAGTTACAATTCTACCCACGATCCTTAATATTAAGACTGCTTCACCATCGGGCACCGCCGCCGCTTATCGATTTGCGTTCTCCACCGCCGGGCATAGGCCGCCGCTTGCCGCCCCCGTCCACGCCGCAGGAGCCAAGGAAGGCTTGTGGCAGGGAGCTCCTCTCCTCTGCTTGGGGCGCGAGGCGGCTGAAGCGCTCGGGCTACAGAGATGCGGGCGGGGCCGAAGGGTGGGCGCTGGATGGGACTTGGTGCAGATCTCCGGTGAGATGGGGATGGCGTGGAGGGGGTCTGGACACTGGCGAGTCCTTGGCGGAGCCTAGCCTCCTATTATGAAGGACACGAACAAATCAAAGAGAAGAGAGGAGAGAGAGCACATCTGAAGATACAAAAAAAGGGTCCGAGGTCAACACATACAGAACAAAAAATCAGAGTTAGTATGTCCACAGGCGGAGACGGCCGAGCATGAGCATATGGTCATGGCCGCCCATCGCTCATTGCTGGAGTGGCGGCAAACCCGAGCGGTTGGAGCCCGCTCGTCTGTACTCTGTAGAGGTCGCCATGGCCGCCGCCATGGGACTCCCGGTAGCGCGCGGGTGGCCACTGGCGGTGTTGGAGCAGGGAGCGGGGGATCCATCACGGGGGTGTGTAGCCCGCCATGGCCACTGGTGGTGGTGGAGCACGGGGCAGGGGGATCTTGGCGGCGTGGTGAGCCGAGCGGTCGGAGCCCGCTCGCCTACAGAGGTTGTCTTGTCCGCCGCCATGGGATTCCAGGTGGTGGAGCAGGGGAGCGGGGGATCCAGCACGCGTGCGTGTAGCCCGCCATGGTCACTTGCGGTGGTTGGAGCAGGGAAGCGGGGGACCCCGGCGGCGAGGGGAGCGGGAGGGGAAAGGGTGTGGGGAATAATGGAGGCGATGGAGCAGGCAGGCGGAAGTGGCGGCGCGCCTGACACCGTCCCTCACCGGCCCCGGCGTCCCCTCTAGGCCCAGGGCGGACACGACCCCACGATAGTGCACTCAAGCAGTGGAGGAGCGCATCGTCGTGCAGCACGGGCGGCTGTTGTGGGGTGCACGGCCAGGTGACGGTAGGATGGGGAACTGGGGGGCAGGGCGGGGCAACGCCAAGCCGTTCATGGGCGCTGCTGGCTGCTAGGTGGGTGGTGGGGGGCAGCAACGGCGGCGTCGAATAAGCCGGCCCGCCATGGCTGTGCAATAAGGGATCCGCCGGCATGCGAGGGTGGGGGATGCACGGAGGGGAGGATCCAGCGGGGCTATGCCAAGCTGTACGAGGGCGCGCTGGACAGAGAAGAGGAGGAGGAGCGCTTGGTGGTGTGAGGTAGCATGAGGAAGATGGAGGCGGAGGAAGGCAAATTTGACAATTTTGACCTTGGGACGAAATCAATTCACGGAATGAACTGCCCGTGAAACTATTTCACAGCACTGACCCTTTTGTGTAGCGCCCGCCACGCAGGCGCCACACCCTACGGTGCAACGCCCAGCTCTGGGGCGTTGCACGCCTGTCCACTTTGGCAGCCCTTGGGCCCGCACCCAGTAGTGCAGCGCCTCCGAGCTAGGCGCCACACATGTAATGTGCAGCGCCCGGCCCATAGGCGCTCCACTGTGACTTATCCAGCGGCTTGGCCCCCCTCCCCCACTCCCCCACCCCACACACCCCAACTCGAGCTTTGCCCCCTCTCCGACTCTCTCCCCCTCTCAAATCCTCTCCCAAATCTTGCAAATTTGAAGAATTTGTCCATGGATTTCGAAGTCATACCCTCCCTCAAGGTAATCTTCTCCGATCCCCTTGTTTTGATCCAAGTAATGCTAGTTTGGGGAAACCCTAGTTTTGTTTGGATCTAGAGATTTGCATGGAGATGTGAGATCTTTGTTTGCCAATTTCCTATGATTAGGCTTTGTTAGTATGTTAGGGTTATTCTTATGGGTGTTCTTATGTTGGTGCTAGGGTTATGGTTAGGGTTAGGGTTATTGTTAGGGTTATGGTTATGGTTAGGGTTAGGGTTATGGTTAGGGTTATATATTAGGGTTTGTATTCCGTGTTAATCCTTAAATTAGTACTCATGGAAGCAATGTTACGTTGTGTTGTTTGAATGCTTATAGGGATGGGAAGAACATGTGTGTTTGTTCATCATGGGGACAAAGACGCCTTCTTGAAAGGCAATATTGAACCGGATCCGGATGAGCTTGGTATGGTGTTTGATAGTAGTCCTAGCTATGTGGAGCTCTTGCAACAAGTGAGGAAAGATTTGAATTGGATGGACCCTAGTGATATTGTTGAGTTGGAGGGAAGGCATAATGTAGGTTTTGGAATGCACATCCGTTGGAAGACAATGCGTATCAACTCGGAGCAACGTTGGGTTGCATACAAGGAAACGGTGGCTGATTCACTTGACAAGGCTCTTGATTTATTTGCAACGAAGAAGGTTGACTCAAATTTGCATTTGGACTTGAACCGGAAACCCTCCCCTTTGGTTGCTAGTAGCCCCCCACCCTTGAAGCGAGATGAAATTGTTGAACCTCTTTTGACCCAAGAAGTGAGGCCAACATTGAGCCCGTTTACAAACTATGAACATGAAGCTTTGCAAGAGGACAATGATGAGTATGCGGACGATGACAATGAAGTTGATCTCCATGACAACAATGTGGGTGATCTTGACAAATATCATTTGCAAGAGACAATGGACCATTCCATCCTTTTTTCCCGTGCATATGCATCGGATTCGGATGACGAAGGTCCCGATGAACAAGTTGATGAGGAGGGGTTCACGGTGAAGGAGGCCGAAGTTTTCGAGAAGGTATTCGGTCGGGATCACAAGACACCATTGTTCAAGGATGTTAGTCTCGCGGATGAAGCCGTTGTGGATGGTGGCAAATCTATATCTCTTGGGGTTAGGCCAAGCTCTCACCGTGATTTGGAAGACGACAAGAACCGGATTGCTAAAGGGTCTGAGTTCGAAACCTTGTTGGAATTGAAGATGTGGCTCGACAACTACTCGGTTACGCATTATCGTCCACACAAGGTGGTGCACTCGGACGTCAATGTGTGCTACACGGTTGCATGTGCATGTGAAGATGAAATATGTCCGTGGATTGTGTGTGCAAGACCATGGAAAGGAGGTCCCGCTTGGCACGTAGTGAGTTGTGTGCCAACTCACATGTGCCGAGGCAAAAGGGTGGATGGCAAGATTGTGTCCCAAGACCACAGACAACTCACGTCTGAGTTCATCGCTTACAGGCTCTCCAACTCAATATCCACACTTCCAACAATGAGCGTCCAACATGTCATTGACCTTGTGAAAGCCATCTTTCATTACAAGGTGAAGTATGGCAAGGCATGGAAGGTGAAGCAAGCCGCATTTAAGATGTTGTATGGTACTTGGGAGGAAGCATACAACCGAATCCCTAGGTTGTTGTTAGCCATGGCCGCCACAAACCCGGGCATGGTTCATGTTGTCGAGCCTCATGGGCACCAAACAACGGTTTATGAAGGAAAGAAAGTCCGAGTATTTGGCCGTGCATTTTGGGCGTTCGAGCAATGCGTGAGGGCTTTCGAACACTGTAGGCCGGTCATCGCCATTGATGGCACGTTCTTGACCGGACAATACAAGGGGACCTTGTTGGTTGCGATAGCAAGTGATGCCAATAACCGGGTGTTGCCGTTTGCATTTTCTTTGGTTGAGGAAGAGAACAATGACAACTGGGAGTGGTTTTTGCGTCTTTTGAGGATGAAGGTGTTACCCGCTCAAAGAGAAATTTGTGTCATATCGGATCGGCATGCAGGAATTCTTAACACGGTGGAGATTGACATTCCCGGGCATGCTCCGTTGCACCATCGATGGTGCATGAGGCACTTTTGTTCAAACTTCTATAGGGCATGTGGCCTTAAGGAGTTGGCCGATGATCTTCAAGATTGTTGTCTTGCTTTCTCCGAGAAGCGGTTCGCCACTTTGTTGAACAAATTGCTCGCACACAAAAAACTTGATCACGGGGGTCAAGACTTTATGAATAGGCACATTCAACACCGGAACAAGTGGGCACGTGCTTTTGATGAAGATGGCCGGAGATACGGTCAAATGACAAGCAATATGGCTGAATGCTTCAATAGGGTGCTCAAAGGTGCACGTGGATTACCCATGACGGCAATAGTTCAATACACATTTGACAAGATGAATGCATACTTTCTAAAGTACTCGATGGAAACTGATGCACAGATAGCGGTTGAGAACCCGCGCAAGTACAAGTACAAGTTCCCACCCAAGGTTGATGAATGGTTAGAATTTCAATCACGAAAGGCGGACTTAGAAGAAGCTATATTATATGACAATGAAGAGTGGAAGTATGAAGTGAAAGAGCCAGGAGGAACCACAAACGATGGCCGGCAACTTGGAGGTCGGGCTTTCAAGGTGTCTTTAACACAATGTGATTGCTCTTGCGGGAGGCCATTGTTGCTTCATCTCCCATGCTCACATTTGTATACCGCCGGTTGCATTAGAAATGTGGACATCAATCACCCATGCACCGTGAGGGAGTTGGAGTTCTCAATCATGACGATCAAGAAAACATGGGCTCCCCGCTTTCACCCATACTTTGACCAATCACAATGGCCGGAGTACCATGGAGTTCAACTATGGCCGGATCCGGAGTTGAAGGTTGTTACACGGGGTAGACGTAAAACAAAGCGTTTTAGAGGCGACATGGACGGATGGGGCCATGGTGGCCGCCGCGAAGCGGGAAACGATCAATTCCAAGAGCCTCGTGAGAGCTCCCGTTGTGGTGAATGCAAAGGTCATGGCCACAACAAAAGAAAATGTACAAAACCAAGGAAAAGGTCCAAGAAAAATGATGCAAGCACTAGCCAACAAGGAGCTACACAAGGGAGCCAACCAAGTGGTAGCCAATAAGTGCCAAGCCAACCAAGAGGTATCCAACAAGTGCGAAGGCAACAACGTGGTAGCCAACAAGTGTGAAGGCAACCAAGTGGGAGCCAACCTACTGGTAGCCAACAAGTGCCAAGCCAACCAAGTGGGAGCCAACCTAGTGGTAGCCAACAAGTGCCAAGCCAACCAAGTGGTAGCCAACAAGTGCCAAGCCAACCAAGTGGTAGCCAACAAGTGCCAAGCCAACCAAGTGTTAGTCAAAGAGGATCTAGGCAACAAAGAGGTCGGCAACTAGGACTTACAAGAGGCCGTGGTGGTGGTACTCTAGGCCGTGGTGGTGGTAGAGCTCGTGGTGGTGGTGTTGGCCGTGGTGATGGACTTGGCCGTGGTGATGGACTTGGCCGTGGTGATGGACTTGGCCGTGGTGATGGACAAGGGCAAGGTCGTTATAGAGGAATGTTTGTATACCTTGATGGACCATTTCCGTATGTTGCTCACTAACTATAATGTTTCAAATGTTCTTGTTTTTCATATGTTCTTGTTTTTCATATGTTCTTCTTTTACATGTGCTTCCATTTGTTTTTGTTGTCTTTACTAACCATTATGTTTCACTCATTGTAGGTATGGCGGCTTCCCAACCCAACAAACCAACAATGAAGGAGGATGGCGAAGATGAGATGGCGGGATGGTGGGAGAAGGTTGCGAAGAAGCTTAGAGAGGAGGATGCAGCCAAGCTAAAGAAGAAGAAGGAAGAGGAGCTTGAGGAGAAGAGGAAGGCTGGTTCACCGACATAACAACTCCAAGTTCACCGACATAACAACTCCAAGTTCACCGACATTACAAATAAAGGACGATGGCTGGTTCCTAAGAAGAGCTAGTTCCTTGAGCGCTTTTTGGCTGCTCCCCCCTCTTGCTGGCTAACTTCTTCACCTTCCCAGGAAGAGGAACACGCTCCCGCTCCGGCTCCGGTTCCTCCACGTCATCGACATCGTCATCCAAATAGTCATCCAAAGCCTCCATCCGCGAGGTGCCGACCGTCCTTTTGCCTCTTTGGGCGAACTCTTCAGGTGTGTACTTGTTGGTTCCCGTCCTAGGCTTTAGCATGTATGCAGACCTAACCTGGTACGTCCCCAAGGTCATATCATCATCAGCAACCTATGCATCAACAAAAGATATGGAAAGGCCGTGTGTGAGGATATAGTTAGCAATGCATCAACAATTGGATATATATGCTCATGCCATACCTCTTGGGTGACCACACCCACATCCTCATCCTCCAAATGATCACCATGGCTCTGGCCCGAAGCGGGATCTGATGGTGTCGCCGACCTAGACCGTTCTGGTGATACATACTTGGGGTCACGACAACCAAAAAGGTTTGATAGCTGCCTTAACTTTTGTCCCTGGCGCTGCAACATGTACAAGTGGATGAGACATCGAACGGAGCAACACATGTTAAGTGATAGTTTGAAGGAGATGTGAACCTTGATGAATGCTCGAAGTGCACCTTCTCCATCACTTTTGCCAGCCGGGGTTGTTTCAAGAATAGTATCGGTCTCATCAGCTGCTTTCTTGATCTGGGCACGCTATGAACAGAAATGGTATTAACGTGTTAGGCAAGTGAAGATGTGAATAGTGTGAATGAAAAGCAAAGAGGGCAAATACCACAAAGTTCATCATTGGAGCTGAAGGGATCACTGAGTTGCCTTTCCTGACTAATGCGTTGTACTGGTGTTGGGCTACCTCATCAAAAACAGTGGGTTCTTCCAAAATCTCCTCAGCATACGCCGGCTTGCATACCTCCACACGGGTACTTGCAAGAAACCATGTGAGATAGTTGTTGAACGCTACAGGGCAGTGCTCACGAAGCTGGACTCCTTTTCCAGCCCTAGCTTGCTCCACATTAAGCGCAAACTGTACGACATACTTTCTGTGATGCTTGGCCCAATCCTTAATCTTCCGCTGCCTTTTCCTATCCAACATGCAAGTTAGAAACATAATATTAGTAGCATCGAAACCGCCGAGAAGCTGCTAAGTACTCAAGGTTAATTATATCTTATGCGTGTAGCAACTTGTCCGTGTCCTCCCACTCCGGCGGATGTGCCTGGAACAAACCAAACTGACGGCGCACTCGACGTGGGAGGTGAAGCTCAACCGCCCAGTTGCATATGAGTGGGCACCGCATACGCCAGAGATCCCTATCCCTAGTGCACATCGGATTTAGCCTGAACTCTAAAGAGTTACCAAACTATCTCCTGTTCCATACGGCTCCCATATCACCTGCAAAATGGGATAGAATGCAAAATTGATATCTACTTGCAATAGAAGCATCATAATCACTTATGCAATGTCAATTCACCTGCTCAGGCGTGATCGCGTCAAGCTCGCTCTGGTACAACTTGTACATGACCGAGGGATCATCTGTCGTCTCATTTATCACATCCTACTTGTAAGCCCAAGTGGGTAGCCATAGTAGGTCGCCTTTGTCGTCCCAATCATCGTACTTCACCTTCTTCGGACGTCCAACCGGCAAACGCTCCTAGCTCCATATGGAAAGTGCAAGCAAACAACCACCAATACCTCTAGATGACCTACAACAGGCTTCGTCCAACTGCACATAAAAGAGAACATGGTTCAATTAAGAGCAAGATCGCATTCATAATGTAGCAATGAAGTGAAAAGGAAACAACTTCATACCTGTCTATACAAGTAAGCCAGTGTCGCCGAACCCCAACTCCAATTGCTATCGAAGACGGTCAACGCCTTCAGCCACATCCATGGAGCATTCTTGCCTGCGCCATCAGCAAACATAGTCCTGGATATCACATACCACATGTAGACACGAGCATATGTCTTGACCGTGTCCTCATCAGCTTCCGGTGGGCAAGTACCAAAGTGCTCAGTAATCCACGTGAAAGTAGCACCGGCTGCGACTCTTTCCTTCTTCTTGTTTTCTGTTGCTGGTTCCGGAGGCTCCGGAGGAACCATACCGATAAGGGCATGCATCTGCGCGCGCCACCCATCGGAATCGGTGCTCATACATAGAGGATTCCCATCGATAGGAAGACCGGTGATCATAGCAATATCCTGGAGCGTCACTGTCATCTCCCCGGTCCGTAGATGGAAACTATGTGTCTCCGGCCTCCAATGATCAATAAGCGCGGTGAATGCTGGAGCATTGTTGGGTGGCGTCGGCCATCTGACCATATGAATGAAAGGGAGAAGTCCTGTCTCCCTTACATACGGTGTGTATCGCTCATCATAGAGCATCCACCCAAGGGTGACCCCGTGAGAACGAAGCTTCAAAGGTGCAAGCTCCTACAAACAAACAATTCATAACATTACATATGGGGCATTTGTGTTTGAAATAAATACAAAATTCATAAAACAGGCCACTTTCATTATTACCCGCTACTCCACCGCCATAGCGTACGACCGGTATTGTTTGTCCCAGTGATCATCGAGAAGCCAAACCATCCTAACAATTTTGAAAGAAAGCTTTCTTGTCAACATGATTATCTTTTGAATACAAATAAACTAAAGTACGCCTACTAGATGCAACCGTACCAATCTATGTATCCAACCATATCAAATCAAACAAAACTAATAAACTAGGATTTCACAAATAACTAGGCCTACTTCATACAAATAACTTTTCCATAAACTATGCCTACTTCATACAAATAACTCTTCCATAAACTAAACTAGGGTTCCACAAATCAAACAAACAAGGGTTGTAATACATGCAAAGTTCTAATACATGCAAGATTCAAATCTAATCTAATCAAACAAGGATTCCCCAAATCTTCAAAATATCATATTTTCTATGGATAGAAAGAAGGGGATCGGAGGAGAGTACCTTCTAGGATGGATTGGTGAAGAAATGCACGGACCAAATCGTCGGATCTGAAGGATTTGGGAGAGGGGATTGAGAGGGGGAGAGAAGGAAGCCGCCGGCGCGCCTGTTCTGTAACTGCTGGAACGAATGGGTGGGGTAGGGGAGGGGGAGGGGGAGGGGGCGGCTGGCATCTAAGTCACAGTGCAGCGCCTACGGGCCGGGCGCTGCACATTACATGTGTGGCGCCTAGCTCGGAGGCGCTGCACTACTGGGTGCGGGCCCAAGGGCTGCCACGGTGGACAGGCGTGCAACGCCCCAGAGCTGGGCGTTGCACCGTAGGGTGTGGCGCCTGCGTGGCGGGCGCTACACAAAAGGGTCAGTGTTGTGAAATAGTTTCACGGGCAGTTCATTCCGTGAATTGATTTCGTCCCAAGGTCAAAATTGTCAAATTTGCCGCGGAGGAATGGAGATGTTGTGTGGATAAGGGACATGTTTTGCGGCTCGGTGGGGATTTACTGCCTATTGCTTCTTTTTCTTAAATCAATCGTTGTTGCTGGAAGCTGCTGGATGCACCGAATTATGTTGGATCTATGTGCGATTGTTCTAGGCGTTCCAACAAATGGTTATCTGACCCTAAAGAAAAACAAATGGTTATCTGCTAGGTGTCACCTCCTCACATTGGTCCACTGTGATTATTTGACTGTACCGCCTTACACTTTGATAGTAACAGTTTCAACTTAGTAAGCCATATGCTAATATTCATGTGACTATGATCTCGAAAATAAAAGTTCATAGAAAAGGAACAAAAACCTTCACTGAACTTGTACCTGTATTGTGCTGCCGATTGCAAAAAGTTTTATCCTAAATGAGCATCTACTAGAAAAGCTTTCATTTTTATGGTGATGACGGCGAGTGCATGTGGTTCGGTCTTCGGGCCAAGTTCAAATAGTGCAAAAGAAAAGGAACAGAATATATTCTTGCAAACCAAGCAACCAACATATTCTAAAAAAAATGAACATAGTAAAAACATGTTTGTTTTGAATATTGACAAATAATGTAGATAAACAATCCCACTTCAATGCACCAGTACCCTTCCATCCAAAATAAATTCATTTGCATTGAAACTCTTTTGAAATTATAAGAAAATACTTTTGAATTAGTTATTAGACTCTCAAATAGTATATAACAATTTCATTGTCTATAAATCCCGCTAAAAACACTCACACCATTCCTCTTCCACCCGATGATAGTGTTAATATATGAAGGAGGAGCCACCAAAGGACATCCCAACGACTTTCCCAACTTTATACTAACAGTCCTTTTTTTATTCCGGATACCGAGCTTGCGTGTGTTTTTTAAGATAAAAAGTGTTTCAAATTTTTATTGGCTTTAAAAAAATCATGTTTTAAATATGTTCACATTTTTTTAATGCACAACACTCCCACAAAAATGTTCCATTTTTTAACAAATTCAATTAAAATTGATCAAAAAAATATGTAATCATATTTCAATTCTAATAAAAAGATTAAAAGTCTCAAAAATAATAATTAGTTTGAAACAAAGAAATATTTGTGTTTTCTGAAAAGTAAGAGATAAAACTGATTACTAGACTATTCCATGCACCACTGCTCTTCAATCAGGTGAAAGATGTTAGGGTGGATTATTTACGTCCAAGCATCATACTCCAAAAAGTGATAATATTATAAACTTATAACTGATGTTTATCAGAACTGGATACAAGAAATGGCACTTACTGTCACACGGAGCATGTTTTACGATATTTTTAGCCCGTTGCAACGCACAGGGATTTGTACTAGTATCTACAAAACAAGCTGATCAATATAATTATATGAGTTCACCCAGGAGGAAGAGGGCGGCGGGGTTGGGTGAGAGCTCTCGGTTGGGCCTCCGCTGGTCTGGTTTGGTTTGGTTTGGTACTTTGGTTGGGGGTGAGGAGGTTGGGTAGGGTAGGCTTCGTTTTCTATTTTCATTTGAACTCTTTGACCGCCAACTCTGTCCAAAGTATATTCGATAGATAGCGCGCGGAAACTAGATGTTTCGGGATGTTTTCAAAGGTGAGCGCGCGGGAGCGTGATATTTTCAGGATTTTATGGGGTAAGAGCGCGGGAGCCATGGACTCTGAGCGCGGGAGTTCAAAGAAGCAGATTTCTTCCTTCGTCCCTATTGATTAATCCGGTTGTCTCACGGATTGCCCTCATGGTCATGGAGCCAATCCCAAACGTTCATCTTTTCTTGATCCGACGGTAGAGAACTCGTGTCACACGGATCACGCCTAATAAAAGCTTGCCTAGGTACTTTTTTATGTTGGTAAAAAAAGTACGTATATTAGAGAACAAGTTTAGTATGATTGTATGAAACTTTAAAGGTTTAAAAATGGTATTTTTGTAAGTGCGACCTCTAGAACTTTTTTTCACGTGGAACCCACTCATCAATGTGTTAAAAGAGAAATACAGGAGCACAGTGATCTAGACTACGGCCTTCCGAGTGCATCCCGTCGGACCGGCCCTTGAGTCGACAGCGTCTCTTACATCAGTATTGAGACGAGGAGACAAGGAGGAGGCCGATTCACTCCGTCGCGGCGAGGCGATTGGGCGCTGACAGTGAACCGGGCGGAGACGTGCGCGGGACGGTACGGGCGCAGTTTCACGTATAAATAACGCGACTGCATTCTTCCTTTCCGTTGATACATCATACATGCTGCGCGCTCGCGCTCGCGCTCGCGGAAGTAGCGATCATGCATGCATGGAAGCCACGCACAACCATGGATTATAAGTAATTCTGAATGAACGACCACACCTGCACACATCTGAGGATTTTGTTTTGCTAACGCACGAATGGATTAGCTCAATGCATGATGATTTAGTATAGGCCTTTTACAGCCAATCGATGTCGTACGGATGGATTCGAACGAATAAACATTGGTTTGCCAGTATCAGCAAGAGATTTGCTCTGGGATCTTGAGGTTTGGTACGCAGCAATACATTAGCATTATCTCACGATTTCAGATCGAGCACAATTATCAAGACACAGAATCAAAATGATATCTCTCTCCGTACCTGAGAAATGAAAACAATACTGTGTGTCTCTTGGCCTGAGAGAAAGAAAACAACTTGAGGTGCCATTTTCCGGTTAATTATTTGCTGACCTAGAAATGGAGATCGAGATACCATTGTCAAAGACGGTGGTTGAGCGGTTGGAATTCGTGAGATCGCGGATTGAAGGGATCGATCGTACTCCACACGTGCACCACCGGCACATTTTCAAATGAAAAGATTGTTGGGTCGTACATGACCGAGAATCAAGATCATACCACACCGGCCATCTTTATCTTTGCAGCATATTGCGGATTTGTTTAACTATGAACTTGGATTGAAGAGCGTCATCTGTTTAACTGTTTTCCGATGACGCGTCATGCATAATATAAGAGTGCAAGTATGTAAGTCTTAAAATCTGATTTTTTATTTGACATTGAAAAAGTTTTTCTTCCCTATTCGACACTACTTCTAAATTTTATTCTCTATACAACACTTTCGTCCATTTTGAGCCTAAATGACGCAGCCGGCCGAACGCGCATCCCCATTCTTAAATTGTATCCGTTTTTTGTCCGACTCGACCCATTCCAGACGCATAGTTGAGCGAGCTTTGTGATCGCACGGACAATGAATGGACGGGCCCGCGGCGTCTCGGCGTCCGCCTCGGGCCCGCGTGTCGGCCGTCCAACCACCTCCCACCGGCCCTAGTCAATGCGCACGGATGGTTGGGCCCGCAAGTCAGCCACCCAGACCGCCCCCGGCCACGTCCTTTTTTATGGCAAAGTCGTGGACTTCCACTGCCACTTCCCCATCCCCATCCCCATCCACTTCCCCATCATTGCCCCCTTTATCGGGGACACCAAACCCTAGCCGCCGTCCACCTTGCTCCCCGCCGACCATGGGGTTCTAGAAGTGGCACCCTGGCAAGAAGAGCAAGCACGACCACAAGGCGGGGGCGTCGTCCGCCTCGTCCGAAAGTGCGGCCAGCCACTCCACCTCGCTGGCGTCTTTCCCCATCCCCCCTCCAGCGGTCGCGCCACACTTCGGGCCGTACGTGAAGGTCGTCGTCTGCCGCCGGTACTGGGAGACTGGCACCTCGCTGCTGTGGTCAGATGCCCACCTCCTCAATGGATGGCATCTAAACCCGGATCGGGTACCCATTCCCCCCGTCCCAGCGAGCGGCTGTGCCCATCTCCAGGAGATCGCCCGTCGTCGCGCCCGGATTCCACGCTAGCTCCTCGGTGACCGAAACGACGACGACTCGCCCCTCTGAGACACATGGTTCCAGGCCGAGCACGACATGCGTCGGCAAACCTTTTTTGCCGGTCGTGGCCGTAGCCCGCCCTGTGTCCCCCAGAGTGCGCCTCTTGTGCGTGCACCGAGCCCGCCAAGAGTGCGCGGCCTGACGCTGACGCCCTCTCCCTCCCCGTCGCCGCCACCCCGAAGCCTCCCGCCATGACGGCCGAGGAGGAGTGGCTAGTGCAGGCCGTCATGGAGGACTCCGAGCGGGAGTACAGGTGCCAACAGGAGGAGTGGGAGGGCCTACAGGAGATGCTCGAGCTGCCGGTCTCCAGAGACATCTACGTGTCGGAGCTGGACGTCAAGCAGGAGGTGAAGGAGGAGGCTAGGAGGATTGTGCATGGCTGCCATGATCATAATCCTTAAGTATTTTTTTCAATATTGGTTGTTTGATTCGTAGGATGGATCATATATGATTTTTTTTCCTAATGAATCATTTGTACTATATTTCATAATAAACCTAACATCTACCCCAACCTCTTTTTTACAATTGCTTTGTTTTTCCTGTGACATCAAACACTCTAGTATTCTATAGGATTCAAGTGGACATCACTTCATCTCTGTATTTTTTCTATTCCTGCGTTTTGAAAATTCCTACAAATCAAAGAGGCCCTCAGTGATTTTCTCACAACAACCGGTTATGTTCCAGCAGAATCTGCACACCTTGGGAGTCTTTTGGGTCAGATCTATGTACTCGGACATGGTTAATGAAAATGCTATTTTTCGCAGGAATTTCATTTGGAAACTCAATGTTCCTCCAAGGTTTAAGATTGTTATCTGCTAAAAATAAGTCCGCTGATTTGCTCCGAGATCTTGAGGTTGGCACGTAGTAATACATTAGTATTATCTCAAGATTTGCTACCCGGCAAATTATAAAGGCGCGGAATAAGAAACGATAATGACATCTCTCCTGGTAGTCTCTTGGCCTGAGAAATAGTATAAAACAGGTGGCATTTTCTGGCTAATTGTTTCCTTGTAGATACGGAGATCAAACACCATTGCCAATTGCAGTGATTGAGTATAGTGAGTGGTTCCTGTGACTTCTAGCGTGTCTTTTTCTTCCTTTTCCCGTATTGAAGAGGATCGTACTTAGCTGTACCACTCACACATTTCAATAACGCGAGGATCCAGTCTGATTAAGCTCATGGCGTATCATCCTTCTTATCTTTGCAAATATTTCGTTGAGAACAACATCATCACTTTTATACATGTCAAGGATGAAAGTGCAAATACATAAAGTATACTCTTAGAATGAAGATTTTGTCCTAGATAACGTGCCCTTGTAAATTAAAGAACACGCTCGGATGGACTTCATTATTTTCCTCGCCGGGGGCTCGGAGTCTTTTGATAACCTAAGAATCGTCAGCGATCATGGAAAACACAACTAAAGACC